>NW_008796217.1:2060651-2077145 GCF_000699145.1 Aptenodytes forsteri
TTGGTATCGACAGAGGTGAAAGGAAAGCAGCAGGCACACCAGAAGGCGGCAAAGGTTGGGTGAGCGTGTCCCCGTTCAGAGGAGGGCATCATCCACGCGACACGGGTGAGGCGGTGGGCGCCCCGGCTGGCCCAATCATCCAACAACATACCCTAGGTAACGGTGATAAATCACTCCGTGCTCGCAACAGTGAAATACTGTGGCCCCACCGCGATGCGGGACGTTACAAAACTCTCCCTGTATCACGTCCGCAGACCGGGACCGAAAGCCACCAGTTACAGGTGAAAACTAAAAGGCGGTAATGTATTGACAAAATAAATAACTGCGAGACAGACATTAACTTTTTCCCACAATGCACTTGGAAAAAAGTAACCCAACTAGACAAACTTGAAAGCAACAAGTTTGTACAAGCTACGAGATAAGAGAAAAATTAAACTTCTTTATTGATAAAATGCATAGTGTTTGAATACACTGTGTCTAAAAGGCAAGTTGCATCATCAACCAAAGAAAACATGAATTATTGCACAGACAGATATATAGCCAAAACGTTTAGGGTAGTAACTTTAAAAAAACCAAACCCCATACCGAACTACACATACCAACTTGAAGCAGCAGCAAAAGTAGGCAAGTGGGGAGGCTAATACCAATTCTGTACCACACAAAATAGCATGGCCTCTGAACAAAGAAGAGGCGAATCAATAAATCTATGAAGAGCAGAATTATCACTACTCATATATTACTTACTATAAAACAAGAGGAATGCATCGAGACTAGGTAAAGAAACGAGCTGACGTTTACCGAAATAAGCACAAACAGCACACAGGGCATGCAGGAAAAAGAAAATGGTAATGGGGTAAAATACATGAAATATTTATAATATTCAGCAATGCACAAAATAGATTATAATCTCAGAAGCAAAGAAATGCAATGCTCGAAAATGAATACACTGTTACGTAATACTATTATTCAAAGCGGAGTAAGTGGAGGTGGCATACGTAGGAAACGTGAAAAGTTGTACATATGTTGCATGTCCTGAAAAAGGTTACTAAGATTGTTACCGAGAGTGCTGAAAAGGAAAAAAAAACCCAAGAAACATTTTTCACAAAGAAAAACAAGGGGAAATGTAGATGACATCTTCCATAACATATGATCAAGGGATAACTGTCTAGCGGGTTGTTTATTTAGAAACCAATCTTTTTCCAACAAGATAGATTGAGTATTATTCAGTCCCTCTGAAAAAAAAGAAGAGAAAAAAAGAATTATTATTTCCCGATACATTTGAATACTTGGAGGAAAAACGGTGTTAACTAGTTGAATTCAAACTTTGTGGGCACAATGGAAAATATCAGCATTGTCTCATTTTTCATCCTTTTCGGGAAAGCCTGATACAGTAAACTTCGGCAGCGAGCAAGACTGACCACTAAAGAAGAATCACGAAGGATGAGAGAGTTTCAGCTGGCAGTATGCTGCCTGCAGTATGATGGAGGAAAAGGGCAGTGAAGATAATTTGAGAGATGCAGAGCTGATTAGAGCGGACATTTAAAAATGTGATTTGGAACAAGATTTGGGACTAAAACACCACCTTGTAAAAATAACTACCAGATATGACAATAACAAAAAACCCAACCCAAACCAAAAAGATTAAAATCTGTTCTAAAATAACTTTTGCTTTGGTGTTCACAAACCATTCCCTTCGTGGTCAAAAAAAACCTTAAAATGTTCAGATTAAAACAAAGTGATTAATCTAAAAAGCAGAGACTGTGAATTAAAGGAGCAGGGAGATAACAATCTGATAATACAGGAGCACAGAAGGCCTAATAATGATATTATTATGCACACTAACCAAACACTGACAAACAAATATTCTGTTAATTATATAATCATGCATATGCTTCCTATGCTTGAGATAAATGATTATGGAAAATAACTCTCTTCTTGAAACTGCATATATGTACTAAACCTTATAAACTCCCTACAACATGGATTAATCTAATTCCCGTACATCACTTATGGCTGGTAAAGTATTTACTACAGACTTGGAAGGCTGAGCATGGAACCCTTGCTTTGACTAGAAGGCACGAATTACTGAAGGCTGCTACGTCTTGATATGTAGGCAACAATCAGATTTCTCTTATCAATACCAAACTACTTGGAATAAATTCAAGATACAGATATCTGATTTTCATTTGACCTATTCCAATTTGCACTTCACTGTGTCAACTTTGATATTAAAATGTTCCACTAGAATAAAGATATTTATAATAAAAACGTATATAAAGAACAGAAGATGAATAGATATTGTCATGGATACATATGCAGGCAATCATTTAAACATGCGGCAATAGTAACATCACATTTTTCATAGCTTCTAGTCAACATACAGCAGACAAATATATGCTGAATAGAGCTTATTAATCCTTAATAAAGTTGTTGCACTGTGTTTATGATACATAAATGCATTTTGCACTAGGTTGTGTTGAAATAAGACAAATACTTAAAAAGTTGGACTGCGTTTTTTCAACCCCATGGTGAATTAACTCTCGAGCAGCAGTCTCAGTAGCTGCAAAACAAAACAAATTCTCCAGTGTGGCATGCTGCCTCGGTGCCTCCTAAGGTCTCTAGTCCAATCTTTTCTTGTTCAAAATAAATTAGGAAATATGGGCCCAAATCTTGAGGCTTGGCTCTTGTGCAACGCAAACAGAAATGACCTGGCAGCAGAGCAAAACCAGCATGGCTGTGTATCCTCTTTTATCAGATTTCTTTGGGGAGATCAGGCTGATTGGGTTTTATACATACATACTTCTGACAACTCTGCGGCCATTTGGGTAACTCGTAAGCACCAGCCCGTGCTGGAGGTGATGCAGAGCTGTGCAGCGGCAGCGGGACTTCCAGGAAACTCACTTTGGTGGGGATTTGAATGCGTTTTCCCCGCTGCAAGGGGTGACGCATGCACATGTACGGCTAACCGTAACTGCTGGACAGCAAGGCAAGGAAAATACCAATCCATGGCTTCCTGAAGGTAAATATCTATGGCGAAAAGGTGGATGGCTCCCCGGTGGGCTTGTGCCGAATTGCCGCGTGGGTGTGGGTTAAGGGGAAGGATGCGTCCTACTGTCCTTTCCCACGTCTAGCTGCGCAAGCCTCGGCACAGCCACCACTGCGGTGCGGACACAGTCCCACGGCCCTGTAAGTTTTGCACCCCTGACTGAAGTTGTTTTTCAGTCTCCTCAGACTGACTTCCCCTCTGTTTTGCCCTGAACAACAATACTTGCCTGACACCGCTCAAACACTTTAACCAACCTGACTGCGGCAATGGCAATCTCAATTTACATACGACCCAAGAATCCGATGCGCACTGGCGTGAATCACAGCATTCTGCGACATCCCCCACGCTGAACTCAAAAGTTACATACCAACCTAGATTTTTTTGACTGCAACCTGCCCCAGCCTGGATAGGATGCCTGTCAAAAAGCAAAAGTGCTATGAAATGAAATTCATAGCACTGAAAGGCATCGCACACAAGCTGTCGTCCCCTCTCACATTTTGCATGAGCAATTTCTGCTCGTTTGTGTTCTCTCACACACGATGTCCTGAAACAGTTACGTAAAATGAATATTTAACTTACAATAGCCAGCTGTATTGAACTGCACTTAATTGCTTATTAAGTGAAGTAAATTATCCTTACCATATTCGTCAGAGGTGAAAAACCTACATACATGGCTACATGTAGTGCATTCATTAGTTTACGGACCCCAAATCCCTTGGAAAGTATCAGATATCTACACAGTGTCCCATGGTGCAGTGTTCTGTAGTTGGATGTCTCAGCTAGCTTGCAGATATGTAAAATCATATACAAACAGACATCTCCCTATTGATTGCCTCTGTGACGAGGCTCGTTTACTCCTGCAAACATTTTCTGCAGTGCATTTCAATCACGGAATCTTCTTTTAAAAATAGAGTTGAATAAGAATGTGCAAAATGTGGTTTTGGATGAAACAAGTTACTTTTAGTCAAACTACCGCACCATTTTGCGTAAGTCCCTTTCATAGCTGTATGTCTATTTTGACTAAGATGCTTGTACAACTGAAGTAAATGCATATACTTGCTGATGTGGCCCTGACAGTCATTTCAGTTTGCCCCTTGGTGCCACCTGAGTCACAGGGAGACAAAATGCTGGAAGAAAATGATGGAGTAAAACCCAACAAAACTGTTTGGCATGATGAAGTGAAGGGTGAACATGACCGCTAATGAGAATAGAGAGTCTTTCACCTCTGGTTGCCACGAGAAATCCTAGCCGGTTGAAATTGTAATAGACAGGTGTCCACTTTCCCATAAAAGATCACAGCAATGAATATTAATAGATTAATCACATAAATCTTACTCTGTAGTTGCACAGTCTCTACCTGCTATGTGGACAAGCTGAGTTCACTTCCTAAGTGTACCAGCATTGCAACTTCCACAAACACGACCTATATGTTATTTAATATAAGCCAATATTTTTATGACTATGGATTTCAGAACTACTTCAAAGAAAAAGTGTCAACTTAAAAAACAAAAAAGCATTTTGTGGACCATATCCTCTCCCATCCATAACAGTAGACTAGATCCTTGCTGAGCCATGCTCGTAATTTCCATGTCGCAGCTACAGCCAACAGCTTCCACAAAAAAGAACAAACAAAAAAAAAGTAATATAACTTTATATAATAATATTTAATGCAATTAGGCAGCTGGAAGAAAGGAGGAAAGCTGGCATCTTGGGATCAGCCAAGTTACCTATGTCATAAGTGTAAGTGAAGCAGGTCACTAATTTCACAGTTTTCTCCCCAGAGGTATAATTTTTAGGCCTATCATGTGAAGATGTTGAAAGTGGGACATGGGGAGATGAAAAAAGAGTGGTTCCTGTTAAAACCCTAATCATCACAGCACTAGATAACTCCTAGGCATGAGACAGGCATATAACTGTTACCTGAAAGAAAAGTCGGTTGATAAGCAGTTATTTTAGGGATGTGTCTGAATAGAAGCTCTATTAATTTAATAGTATGTAAACCATGATCCCCAGACATATAAATCAGTAGAGCTCTAGTTATTTTTACTTGTTAAAAGCAAAGCAACGCCAAGTTATCTCCGAAATTTTTTGCAATGCTGTTGACTGATTCCGCTTCTCTTCTCTTTCCTGACTTCTTCCAACCACTGCATTTCTCTCCCAGTCAAAAAAAGGATGCTTTTAGGAATACAGAAGTTTAATCCAACAATTCTGGGTGAGGATGAATTTCACACAGCCCAAGCAAAGCTCCACAAAACAGTCTGAACCACCGCGGTTAGCACTACAGAAGGATTATTCAAGCATTACTAGCTAGAGCTTAGATGCTCGTGCTGTTGAGCTCAAACCACAGTGACTTGTTACATGGGAACACTTCATCAACAGGACAAGCACTCATCTTTTTCTTTGACCTGATAGTATGAATAAAATCTACTGATAGAAATTGAAAACATGGAAGCGTTTAAGCCTAAGGAAATGGTTAGAACTGATTGATGACTTGAACTATGTCAAACTTTCATTATGAAACCCAAAACCACATGAAATGTCCTGTTTCCAGTTTCACTGTTAACTCAGAACTCTGCCCAGGTTCTGCTACACTTTTTCTAAGGTTCAAAACCTTTTAAGTAAAACTGTGCATCTAATTACGGCCAAACTTGACAGGAGTCAATATTCATTGTACATAAAATACATGCAAAATGTGTGGTTTTGGTGTAGAACAAATTGAAAGTTGGTGGTTTTGGCCGAATTGGCTTTTTCTTCTAGGGCTTGTTCCAATCTCAAACTCAGATGATTCCACAATAACAAAGACTAAATGAATGAGTTTTTCACAGTTCTTTTCAGGAACAATTAGCTGTTAATATTCACAGTTCTTTTACGAAACAAGGTACCTGTTAACATTCAGGCGCTAACATAGGAAAGGTTTAGCATATGCAGTGTCACTAAGATAAAGGTCATTTATACATGTGTCGGAGTATGCTTAGATTAAATGCAAACAACATAAGGCAAAAACAAGTCACTTCAAAATGTTACTCCAAGTACCCTGTAAATGTTCAGAATACTTGTCCTGATTTAGAAAAACAGCAAAAAAAAGGAGAAATTAACAAAAATATATTCAAGTATTTAATGTATTTATTTGCTAAAACAGCTACATTTCTAGGTTTCCTGCTAAGTGGCTACAATGGAAACAAACAGAGACGGAGAGCAGCAGTTGGGAACCCACTAGAATACAATATTTTTAGGGCAAAATGAGGTTAATATTTATGATAGTTCATTTATACTCATGCAAGCACTAGAAGGAAATGCCTGAATAAGTGTGTAAAAATTAGTTCCTGCATTAAAAACAAAAATTTGGGGGAAAAGTTTGTATTTTATGTTGACATAAGAATTGCTGAGTAAGAAGAAACTGAGGCATGCACACGAAGTTTCCTAGCAGAGCTTCAGCTGTGACAGAAGAAATAACATTTGGAACTAATTATTTTCACAGCGTCCGTGTTCATTTCCTTAGGATCTCTTCTATATAATTTGTTTCTGGCAGGTTATACTACAAACTCCTTCCTGTATTAGATTTTTTTCTTCAGGAATGTTGGTAAGATGCTCATGAGAAATTTTTGAAATATCCTGCTCATGAAAAAGATGTGGTGCATTCTCTCAACTCATTTTTCTTTTATAGGTATACAGATGGAAAATCTCTCTGTGCCACATCTGAAAATTTGCCACTGCAAAGGTGGGTGGAGCCAGGTGAAGAAATGCTCCAAATTATTGCGGTCATAGAAGAGTAATGTCCAAATCAACTTATCCCCGTGTTTCTGAAACACGGGACACCTTCAAATACAAGCATCCCCCAATACACTGCCATGCTTAAAGCTCTTTCAGATTTTTTTTTGTGTAAAGAGAGAGAAAACATACTTAGGTCTTCTTTTACTTAATACCAATTGGTTGTTGCTGCGGGCATATCACAAAGGGTTGTTGTCTTTTTTGCTTGATTTAGGTCTGTGAAAATCTTTCCGTGACCAAAAGAAATGTTATGCCCAGTCCATACTGAACTTTTTAATAAAAAGCATACTGAGGTCTTCTTTTACTTAATACCAATTGGTTGTTGCTGCGGGCATATCGCAAAGGGTTGTTGTCTTTTTTGCTTGATTTAGGTCTGTGAAAATCTTTCCGTGACCAAAAGAAATGTTATGCCCAGTCCATACTGAACTTTTTAATAAAAAGCAGTAAAGCAATCTGCTTCATTGTCAAATGATTGAAAGAAATTTAATTAATGCCTTTGGAGGGAACGCCTATATAAGTATCACAATCACAAGAATGTGCGTATACGCATATATGAATACATATGCACAGCCACAGTCTACCCTGTTGCTTTAATGTCATAACACTATAGGCCATGAGCAGCTGAAAGCAGAAGTGAACTCATACAATTTAAAATATCGTGCTGACATAATTTTAAGGTTAAATGACATTGTATAATTTATTAGAAGATGAAATGCCGGCTTCATCACAGGACAATTTAGCCCTAGAAAAGGAAGACAGTATAGAAAAGCTAGCAGACAAACAAATTAAAAATAGTAAGTTAGAAATAGGGGAAAATGAGTTTATGCCACACCGACAAAACCAAAAAGAAACAAAAAAAGCCCAAACCCAAAAAGCAAAAAACACAAAGATGCATGAAAAGCAGTATGCTATGTTAGATGTTTATCTATACATAAGAGACAGGTGTCACAAAAACAAAACAAAAAAATCACGAAGCTAAAGAGAAACTTTAACTCACCAGTTTCCATCTGTTATATCTGAATTCATGCATAATTGATTATCCATGACTGGTAAGTTCTTTTTTTCGCTAGCCTAACACAGTTTTCTAAACATTATGTGTTAAATCACCACCAAAGTAAAGGGTGTTTGAGAAACCGTAAGGGCAGAATAAAATTTTTTTAATGAAAAATAACATGTCAGTTAATAATAGAGCTGACCTATGTTTAAGAGAGAAATTTTAATCATGTGCATATTAAATATTAATAACCTATTCTGTTATTGTTATAATAAGGTTAAGTAAGCTTCCCCATACTTAAGGAAAGAGAAAAAGTAGGAATATGTAACAGTGAAAAAAAGCGCTGAGAAGCAGAGACATAAGGAAAATGTGTCAACAATAAACAAGAGGAAATGAGAAAGAAGGAAAAGATGAAGGTGGAAACTAATCTCTATGTGTCATTATGACTGCCAGAGTACTGGCAAAGAAGCAGCATCCTTTTATTTCAATTTTAATCATTTCTGAATTTTAATACCCTGCTCCTTTTGTAATTCTCCTGGCATTCCCTATATGCATCCATCCCAGCCAAAACACCAGTGTAAATTAAATGGCACGCAACCACACCACTGATGTAGTTCTCCCAGTAGAACCAACTGAGTGACCAAAAAGCAGAGAAGGTATGACTACTTTGTGTCCCTGTAGACCACGGGCCAATTAAGTGGCTTAATGTTCTTCAATTCCTTTAATTTTGAAAAGAAGGGCAGTGGTTAGGTAACCCAGCAATATAGAGCCATTAAAAAAAAATAAAGCAAGCCAGTAGTAATACAATAATCAGTGACCATCAGGGCCTGGAAAAATGAGTTTGCTCTCACTGGCACTAAGGAGCATCACATGATTATTTAATTACAGCTCTAATTTTTGTCTCCTGGATGGCAACATATCAACAATTAATAGGGCAAATAGAGGAGACTGCATTTTTAAAGAGACAGAACCTGTATGAAAGACTGCTTGAAAATGCAATTTATCAGACAGTATAATGCTTCTCAAGGCATATCTGTCACCATGCCACACATTATAAAGAAATTCTACTGGTTCAATTTTCTTGCACGGCATTTAGAAAATTCTTCTGGAATGCTTAGAAAATAATAACTACACCTATAAGTATCCCAATTGCCATTTTAAGTGGCAATGCAGAAGTCAGTTTCTCACAGGACATGCAATCCAAATAAAGAAAGTAGTGCAATGACAAGTTTCAAATATAAAAATGTTATTATACAATTATTGCATCCTTTATCTTAAAAAGATAACAAAATTCTTCAAGAATGGCCAAAAGGATTATGTATTCAGCGAGTCAAGTGAAGAAAAAAAGAAAGAAAAAGAAAGTCAATAAAATAGAGTCAATGGGACAGAGATTTGATTGATTGATTTTACTGTGAGATTTTCTTACAAAGCATAACGAAACTAGGGGGTCAACACCAATATTGTACCGTTCCTGCACAATACTGCTAGTTAAGAAGCGAAAAACAAAACCCGAAAGAGGACATACATATGGTCGATTGAAAAGCTCTGCTCTAAAATGGTTGGATGCAGTTCCCATCGTGCCTTGTCCTGCAATGACCGCAGTGCAAAACACGGGGAACTGTGGGAAGTTCAGTACGTGGAGGAGCACTTTTCACAAGCTGCACAATTACAGGAATCTGCAAATGTATCAAAAGAAAAACTCTCATTTTATGTACCCGATCTTCCTTGCAAACGTACTCACTTTTCCACAGCAATGTGCGGACCAAGTTATGAATCCCATAAATTTACATTATCCACAATGTGTTTCAGGCAGTATTCACTATCTGACGTGGGAAAGGCAAGCTCCAAATTTCCTCGAAACGTTAAGCCGTACATGTGAAAAACCTACCAAACTACTCTTAGATTTTTTTGAGTCTTGCTTCTCAATATACAAGTTAAATATGCTTTTTTGTTTGGTGTTCTAGAATCTATCCTTTGAACATGCAAAGAAACGCTGAGTTTAGGCCCTTGCACAGAAAAAAAACCCTACTGAACAACAGTTCAAGGATTATTGCAAAAAAGAAGTGTAACTACAGAAGAAATACTATTACAATAAATGCCCCATTCCTCCCGAAAATTGTGTAAAATTAAGTTGTTTTCATTGAAGACATGAACATTCTGGATTGGAGATCTTAATCTATAATCTTAAAAAGAAAGCTGGCAAGCAAGAGCTTGTATGTAAAAGTATATATCATTCTTTTTATGCACTGGTTACTATACAGGTAACACGTCTCACAAAGACTGTAATTAAATGTCTAGTGCAGAAGTAACACTAAAAAGCATACAGTATTATTATATTACAATGAATCCTTAGAAGCTAAAACTGTCATTTTTTAAGTTTTAAGATGCCTTTAATTATTCTTGAGACTTCTTACATTTATCAAGGAAGCCCACCTATGATGAAAAGCGTTAACGATTTAAAAACTTTCTAATACGGTTCTCCACAAAAATATTAATTTAATCTTTGATTATAAACATTTTAAAACTCACTCTGCAATTTCCCTCCACTTCATTTTTCACCTTTGGTCCTTCTGTGAGTTTGCGTGCACGCACACTCTCTCACACTCTCTCTCCCCTCTTCGCTTTCTGTCTTTTATTGAATGTATTAGAATTGGGAATACAGGGCATGTATGATATTTAGAATTTTTCTCCTGTTCATTGCGAATGTTTTTAATTACCTGGCTGTTACAAGCAGACATATATTCTAAGTGCAGTTACTGAAAAGGAAATACCTTTGTCGTACCTTTGCATGTGGGTTTGAGTTCAGAGCAGCAATTCTTTGCACTTGTGCTACACAATGTTTCCCACTCTAGGACTGATTTACAAATATAAAGAATTATTTAATCCTTCAGTGTTCTATGAAACATATATATTACTAATTTTATAGCTGGGTAAATAAACCAGGGGCATATTAAGGCCGCATTTATAGAGGGATTGTGAGCTGCAGCTTCCTTTTCTTTCCTATGAAGTTGCGAGTGCTGAGCATTTTCAAAATCAGGCTTACAGCATTAAGGATTGCAAATACGGCATGGTCAGTTATTTACCCAAGATCGCACATTTTTGTCAGGGCTGAAACCAGAACCAGGACTCCAGACACCAGAAAAGATTATGAGACAATCCTTCAGGTATATATGATCCGAGTGCATCACCACTTCTTCTAGTGAGCAGCAAGTGGAACGACACACAGATGATTGCTGCTGGCCAAATAAATCCTGTCAGAGCAGGATCCTGGGAAGATGAGATGCACTCGAGGTTTGAAACACCTCCCTCATCTCCTCAGGTCATATCATGTCATAATGTGCCAAGGGAAAGAGATAGAGCAGATAGATAGTCGCTGGGAATTAATCAAGGCCAACACAGCTGATAGACGTGGCCCATCCTGATGTTCTGCACCCAGGTGCAGCTGGGGTGACTGAGGTCCATCTGCAGGCGAGCAGACTCTTCTGCCTGTCTAACCTGCAGTTCACAACAGAAAAGCACAAGGTGGCGAGAGCTAACTCTTGTGAACCTACAGCTGTGGAGATGCGTTTCCAACAATGCTTTATAACAGCTCAGAGAGAGGAGCTAGCCTACGCTCTGGTGAAAGGAAGCCTTCTTACAGCCTGGCCTAATCCCCGCATACACAAATGCCCACAGTCTCACAGGAAAATTGATCTCCAAAGAGATCGCTGCGTATTGGTATTCTAAATAAATAGCTAAAAGGTGACCTTAGCCTAAATACTAAGTGCTAGTGTGTCCCTCAGCCCGTCTGAATACCTAACACTGATCCCCTACAAGAACTGTAAAGACAAAGGTCTACCAACCTCTGCAGTGATACACCAGCGTGCATGGGAGGAAAGTCAGGCCCAGCAAGTTTAAAAGAAGATGCTTACAATTCAGACGGTGCCTGAGGTATGTTACTACACTCTACTACTGTACTCTACTATTACTATGCCATTCCTACTACATTGCACCAGATTACACAGATTAAGAATAGATTACAGCTGGTACAGGGCACGAGGACCAGACCAGAACATATGAACAAGATCAGTACTGGCAAGTCTCTTTAAAATTAATCTCTATCAAGATTTATACCTGCTGAGAGCAAAGCAGTGCAGAAACCATTAGAAAGTTGACATTTGCCAAGCAACAAAACAGGTATCAATTAAGTAATGAAGTGTTGGTGATACCTGTGGTAAACTTAGATGTCACAGGATCGACAGATTCAAAAACACCTACATTTTTGAAGGGAACATTATAGTGTATCCCTTTTGAAGTAACAGTTACAAGTTGTGGTCAGGGCTGTTGAGAGTTCATGATACAGCTCACATGGGATCTGACATACAAGCTAACTTAATGTTAAATGTAATAATTTCAGAATCTGAGGAAAAAATGGACCTCTCAGGTAGAGGTTATTAATGGAATCCTTCGATGGAGAATTTAAGGAAGCTTTCTGCAAACGGTGGGTTGTTCTCTCTGCGGTTATCTTCAGTTCAAAAGCCAGCTACTTGGACGCATTAGTCCAAGATTAAAAGTAACATCAATGGGGTTTTCTGACATGGACTTTATAAAGTTGCAAAATTTCAGTATAACAAGCAATAAGAACTGCAAGTTACTCTTTAACCGTCAAACTTTTTTAGAATTAGCAACTTTGTGACAACTAAAGTTTAAAAAAAAAAAAAAACCGAGATTTTCTTTTTAACCCAAAAAGTTTTTTTTTTTTTTTTTTTTTTTTAGAGAACAGTAGCAACTTTGTGACAACTAAAGTTTAAAAAATGCACTTGATTGCATAGTGACAGATTTGCAGAACATTTTTCATCACACACACATATGTGCTTTCAGTTATTAATAAAATGCTTCTGCCCTTAATCTGCTGTTGCCTGAATATACAATTTCAGTGACTTGGATAGACAAATACTGTTAAGGAATTCTGTTTTCCCTGTTTGAGATAAAATTCAAATACACCAAGTAAAACTGAATACTATGTCTTTAAAACTGGCTTCTGCATGCCACAGAAAGGAATACCGAATCACTTTTCTATTAAGTTCCTCTTAGAGTGGAATGATAACAAAACTTTCTTTTCTTGCTCATTGCCCTCCCCCCCCCCCTCCGCCTTCCTTTTTTTCTCATTTTAAACAAGGAAGAGCCAGCTGCCCTGGATAACACCACAGGTAGATATTAAAATGGAGACAGCCATTATTTAGTGGCAACAGGAATATAATACGTGCACTAACCTATAAACTGGTGTTTACTTCAGGAAAGTAAGTCATATTTTTCCTCTGATTGCCGTGCTGTCAGTTTAACGCAACGTAAATAAACAGTAGGTGCATGATAGCTTTAAGTAGAAAGGCTGCCCTGGATAACACCACAGGTAGATATTAAAATGGAGACAGCCATTATTTAGTGGCAACAGGAATATAATACGTGCACTAACCTATAAACTGGTGTTTACTTCAGGAAAGTAAGTCATATTTTTCCTCTGATTGCCGTGCTGTCAGTTTAACGCAACGTAAATAAACAGTAGGTGCATGATAGCTTTAAGTAGAAAGTGTTCATTCCACAAGAGGAGCAGATTACTGAAGCCTGATGCCTATAATGGCAAAATCAGAACTTCCATTTTACCTGAAAATATAGCTTCCCGTGCTAAGAGACTTGTGGCTTTTCTATTAAATTAATTTGTCAGAATTCTATGAAAAATATTACGTACTCAAAGAACTTTACCAAAAACATTCATTTTTGCAGCCCTCAACTTTATCCATTTGAAAAAACAAAAGCCAATCACTCCTCTGTAATTTCATCATCCCATGGCTCTAAATGAAAGCTTTATATAATCAACCTAATATAACAGAAAATAAAATGATATATATAATTGCCTATACTTTGAGTTATTTTGTTCAAAAGCCAATCACTCCTCTGTAATTTCATCATCCCATGGCTCTAAATGAAAGCTTTATATAATCAACCTAATATAACAGAAAATAAAATGATATATATAATTGCCTATACTTTGAGTTATTTTGTTCTTATAAATATACTCCCTGACTGAAAGTAAAAAAAATTCCCCTTTGGAAAAAGCAATGATTTCTGAGAAGATTGTATATACACTCTACATCTATTAACATAAATTATAAGAAAGTAAAATGTTCCAGATGTGTTTAAACTGTTGTAGAAGGAAAGTTTGTGGCTTCATTGGATATATATTAAATATATCTAGAGAGAGCAATGGCAGTTATGTACAAGAAGGCAATAAAATGCTTCAGTAGTATCTATGTTAAAATAGCGTAGCTCCTAGAAATATGATTAAAACATTTCAGAAGTCTTATTTCCTCCAGTTTTAATTCAGAACTCTACTTTTAATACGTATTTTCTGTATATCACAAGCTATTTTATTAATAAAATTATCTTGATTTTTTCTTTTTTTTCCAAATACGGCTGGAAACCTTAAGAAGGACTTCAAATTTATCTGACAATGCCTAGATTAAAAAAGAGGTGACAATAAAAAGGTGAAACTACTCCAAAAATTGAGTAGTTGATACAATTAAAAGATTTGTTTTTTTTTTCCCAAGAACACCAGACTTCAGCTGATCATCTTCTAAACGGCAGTCGCACACATTTAAACCCCTCTCTATCCCAAACCTTCAGGTTTTGTGCATCTCATGTGGGATGAGTTAGTGCTTATTCAGGACTTCCCTACTCTAAAGAGGTTTCTGTGCTGAAGGGGTGGATGTGCCCGCGTTCCCGGCAGGACTGAACCTGGCGGTGGCCGAGGGGGGGGTGGAGGGGGGGGGGGGGGGGGTCGGGTACCCACCACCCTCGGAGGATAAAGGCCTCCTGCCCTGCCTTGGGAAGCACAGCAAGAGAGGGCAGGTGCTCATCAGCTGACCCGCTGGGCCTACGCTGCAAACCAAAAAGGTGCCCTGCTCGCGTACAAGCCTGGGCTATCGCGGCAGACCCTCTCTGCTTCTCATTCTGCCAAAGCACTATGTCCCGTTAGCGAGTTACAGATCGACTCTGTCTGTCTGCTTTACAGTGCTTTCTCGGGAGTGCGCAGCAGCAGGTTAGGATTCATGCGTATCGCTAAAATAACAGAAGAGGAGAAACTGCAAGAGTTACTTTCCTATTTAAAGTATTAAGAGCAAAGAATATAAAAAGGAAACGGCCAGTTTTCAAAGTGTATGCACAAAAAGCATTCCATTTAAATATTTTTTGTTCCAGTAAACTCTTTTGCATACAAAGGACTTATTTATTACATATTTGAACTTGTGGGAAAAAGGGAAGGAATGCACTGATTCCTGAAATAACTCTACAGTCTTTTTGGAGACTTCACTCTTCTGTGCTCATGCTCTACTCAGAACAGTTTTATTCCAGGGACGGAGGAATTCCTTGGAGTCAGTTGTGCCTTTTCCACTAGCTGTTTGTATTCAAGAGTGGGCATACATAGCGTACTAGCCAGTGATTTTAATTTCTCTTCTATTGCCTTATTATGTGTGTGTGCTATCTGTTTAGACGCATGCTTATACGTGAACAGGTTGCATTTTCTGCCTGCTCGTTTTGTTACCTACTCTACGTTATTACACATTTCTGTGCAAACCATTGCTTCGACTTGAAAAGCAAGGTAATACCAATAACAATCTCAAATAGAAAATGAATTAGAAAATGAGCGTATGTATAAATGTATTAAAGAGCATATCGGAATACGGGACTGAAAAGAGCACTCTCAAATTCTACAAACAGAGCTGCAGAGTAATTAGAAGATACAAATTGCAGAGAACATCCTACATTCATGTCTTTACACTCTACGCTCACCGTTTCAAGTTGTTTTTGAATAGTGCGCCTGATTTGACACATTTCTATCTGGTGATTGTGTTAAATGCTTGAAGAGATAGTGAAATATCCAAGCATTCCTTGTGCTAACTACAGCTGAAATTTTACACTTATTGTAACCTTTTCTAACAATGTGAGAAAAACAGAGTAAATATATTAAATTTGTTTCACAACAGATGCTTAGGTTGTTAATATTTAAGATGCCTATTCATGCTATTCCTGTCTGCACATTTGTCAAAAATGTAAGCTTGAATGCTAATGTTTGCCAGCAGACTACAGCAGACAAATATACGAATGCACTGTACCAAAATTATATAAAGTAGAAATAAGGGACCGCTGCTAACTCCCACCCAAGTAGCACGGACCAGAATGAAAGGGCACTACCAGATCATACGCCCTGGAGTCTCTGCATCTGAATTTGTGAATTATTTTCACAGAAGCGCTGGGCTCAGTTGGACTGACTAAGACCAGCGGAGAGCCTTCGTCAGCTTAAACTCATTTCAGCTCAGGAGCTGGTGCAAAGCATTTCATCAAACTTGCATTTTAGCGAAGTTTCTCTCGCAGTCAGAGAAGCCTGGAGACCGGCAGAGGGAAACTCCGACCGGGCAGGTGCCTGTCAGGAGCGCTCCCCCGGGCAGCGAGCGGAGACGGCGGCAAAAGGACGACGGTTTGAGCAAAACCTCGGGCGGCGGGTTAGGAGACGGAGCGGAAAAATCAAAAATAAAATCCTGGAGCACAGAGGCGAGTTCCTGGCACTGCTCCCCGAATGGCGGAGACCACCAACCGCCATGGGGGCGCCCCCGGCGGCGCCTCGTGCCGCGGGCGGGCGGGACGGACGGACGAC
>NW_008796217.1:2078890-2094502 GCF_000699145.1 Aptenodytes forsteri
CCGGGTCCTGTCGCGCATCGCCCCCGGTTCTCTCGCCTGGTCATCGCCCCCGGTTCTCTCGCCTGGTGTTTCACCTGGCACCATGCGCTCCTCAAAAACGCAGTTTGAGAATTGCCTTTATTCGTGTAACTTCTCCTTGGGGAGGGACTTGTTCTCTCTTCTTTTGTTTTTAAGACCTTCTTTGCCATCTTCGCTGATGCAGGGTTTGGAAGTGGAGTTCCTGGAGAGTGAACCTGGCAATGAGTGCAGGTTTCCCTGAAAGCTGAGGCTGTTTCTTATTCCCTAGGAGACTGAGAAGAGCGGGGACCCTGGATGTCAGCCCAATCTCCGTTTTTTGTTTGTTTTGACTTTGAGGCAGATTTCCTCTTTCAGCTCTGGGAATTGACAGGTACAATTCCTGTGGGCACCTTTGCATGTCTCAGAAACAAGACCAAGACCATGAAGTTGAGACATCAGTGCTTTTCCTAGTTAACCAGTGGTACGCCCTTCTATTAATTGCTATTAGAAAGTGCAACCTTGTAGCACAGTTATTGAATAATCATTAATCCATGGAGGATGCACAAGCCCAAAGGTTAATAATAGGAATAGCAATTAATAATATTGACCTTGCCAGTGGGGAGAGTATTTTTGTCATAGTTATTAAAAGGCACTCCCATTTATACTATGTACAGCGGTGTAAATTTGGACCCAATATGTTGAGTACCAAATGACTGCAGCAACACCAGAAATTAATTTACCCCATTATCTCCATGTTATCAGGCCTCTGACTTTTTCTCCCTTTAAAATGTATCATCCACTACTCTCTCATTTTAAATAGGAATGCTAAGTCTTTAATCAGTTCTGACATTTCCACTAGAAAATAACATCTAGCTCTCTTACACAGATAAAAATTTATTTGCCTGCAGCTGATTTGTTGTAGTGCTTTGGACCTGTTAATTTCTCAGAGAGGACTTAGCTTTCTATGGTCTTTAGGTACCACGGGGTAATAAATAGAAAGTCAGTACAAAGGGGGCATTCTCACTTTTACAAGTCCAACTATCTGCTCCCTAGAGCTGCCTCCTCGCACAGCTACTCAGACTGACTGCCTGACTAACCGGCATCCTTCTATTGTCAAAGACCTATCATCTCCTTTATTTGTATCACACTCTTCTGACTGGCTGGTCAGTGAATCCTAATAATAATCATGTTTCACGTCTCAGAAATCTAATAATCGAGTTACTCATTCTTATAAATTGCAGCTAAGCTATTTGGGTTAGTCATGTTATCCCCACTTTAAAGGCAGGGAAACCGAAGCAGGAAAATTAACACATTTGCCTGAGGCCACACATGGATTTAAGAGCACGTCCAGGACTGGAACTGAATTTAGACCTAGCTCCCTCTTAAAGATCCTCAAGTGCACTATGGAAGATGCTTCTTTAAAAAAGGAATGTAATATAAACCTTATTTTTCATCAATTTTGTGTGTTATTCAAAATACACACCCTCTTTTTTAGATCCCATTTCCTTTTCTAAATACAAGATTTATCCAGCTCTTTAGAAAGTGTGGTGGTATCTTTCAACTACATAGGGCAGTTTACTTTGGAAACAAGAAACATTTAACATGAGATTGTGAGCAGTAATGGGAACAGAATTGCTCGTTATTAGGTTACTGTAAACAATATGCAGTGGATGTTACGGTGTAGTTACAGGCCAACAAAATATAATGAGAAGTCCGGCATTAGTACAGATAAGGTGCTATTGCTTACCTAGTGTGCATCGATTTTCACCATAATGCTCCTTCAGTGCTTACAGTATCAAAATACTTAGCATGGGTCTAAAAATTGAAAAACGTACGGGACAACCATATACTGTGTTTGGGAGTTATGATTTATATCATTAAGCAGTGAGTTTTACCGAGTTGTGTCATTCACGTCAATGAAGCAAGGTGTATATTGCCTGCCCTTTAGCTGTGGCGTGTCATCAAAGCTACATTATGGTATGACTGAGTGCAGATGGCATGCCTAAAAAGCAGGTGTACAATGTAACTTTCCTATTACTGACACGTAGATATTTCCTCTTCCTTAGTGTCCACCCCCAGATGTTTGCTTGCCCAACCTTCTACAGGAACTATAGAAAGTCCTGCTCATCCTGCTCATCCCCAATGGCTGGAATTGTACAGTCAAAGCCCTATACAGAATAAGTGTTCACATATATTTTACGTATTTATGCTGACAGCTCCATTCTGAGCTTTTTTAGAGTCCTGATTTGAGGGAAGTGGGTGCAGATCTCATTCAAATAATCATTCTCCAATACCATTAGCATTACCTGCCAAAAATGAAAGTGGCATATGAATCACAATAATCCACTCATGAATTTGTTGATTTAGAGCCTGCCAAGGAGCACCAGAAATCCACATGATTTCAAAGTCCATGAGTTTTAGGGACTTTGAACAATGTGTAGAAGTACATTTATCCAAAGACCATCTTATTGATGACCCATCCTAAAAGGACTACAGACATAACCGATTTCAAGTGAAGGACAATATTAACTGAAAATATTTCTGTTCAAATCTTTCTCTTTCAAATGAGGTAGTGAAAGTGGTGAATCTGCTAATTGAAACTATGTCAGAGGCACTTCCTGAGGTGCCCCTTATTGAAGTGCTACTGCGACACAATGATGTGGAAATAGACTTTTGTGTGAGAAGAGCTATTGGATCCTCTGGGAAATACCACAGACGCTTTCCCGTTCCTTTCAGACATGTAAATATCTTTATGTTTAGACATGAGTAGAGAGGGGTGGGAAGTGAAGTAGAGCGAGGAGTGGAGTGGGGTTAAAAGCATCCACATAGATCCAGGAACCAAATAAATACATGTTTTTTTTTTTTTCTGTATGTGGTGTTAGCTGGGTCTTGAAATGAAATGTTCATTACTAAGAAGAAACGCTGCATGAACGTGTGCATACTTGAGAGTTACGTTGACCCATGGTTGATAGAGAAGGCCATCTTCTGCCTGAAATTGCAGATGATCAACAGAACTCTCAGTAATGCTCAGATACTTACGTCGTTCCCAAGTAATATGTACCTTATCAAGTATGGTTTATTTCCAGCTTGTAGTATATGGCTAATGCTATAGCAGTGAAAAACACTACATGCTACCTAGAACTTCTTATGATTGCTTGCTTTCTTCATGGTTTGCTTTAAGCTAAGCACATCAGAAACTGAAAATAACGTTTGAGTCCTTTTTCCCTCTTAACATACAAAAACAGCAGCCTAAGTTTTGTAATCTATTTATATGTTAATACTTGTGAAACATAGCAAAAAAACCTGCTTACTAGCATGGTCTACACATAGCTGTCTCAGCAGCTTGATGAAACGTTAAGACTTGGTTTGAGTAACTATGTTCCAACCGGTATTAGCGTTATCTGTTGTAGATGAAAATGGCAGTGAACAAATACAACCCTGCTGGAGTGGCCTTCTGTGCATATTTTAAATGCAAGTGCCCATTATCAGCTGTACCATAACCTTGTCAGATGTTTCATCTCGCTGGTGGCTCAGTGGAAGATACTCAGATGACTTCTTCTGAATGTGACTGCTGCTTTCAGTGTATTTCTGCAGCCTTTTGATTATTCTGCTCTTTGTTGGTTAGACACCAATCTCCTGAGCTTAGGTCTATGCCACCTCACTACCTGAATGTCTCTCCTGAAAATTTGTTCGCTGACATGGGCATCATGTCAATAATAACAAATTCATCTGTCCATCTCCAGACTGGCTTAAGTTTCCTCCAATCATTCATTGACGTTTCATGTTTCCAGGCCCTGATGCTACACAGTAGCTCAGTCCATTCAGCTTCTCTCCACGATGGTAACTACTTTCTGCTCCACATCTCAGTTACAGGAGATCTTTTGATTACCTAAAAAAGTAAACTGCATCCTGTAGATTTCCTCTTAAAACTTCTGCTTTACGGAAGAGAAGATCAACGTGTTGCAGGTGCATCAATGACATCAAACTCATTTATGTTTTGCCTGACTGCCCTCTCCATCTTCTGTCAGTCTAAAATTACCATTTTTGAAAGGATTGAAAGAGTTGTATTAATATTTGTGTGAACCACTTTTCCTGCACGCTGTCTGTTCTTCTTTTCTCCTTCCCCTTGGTGTCTGGTTCGTCTTGGCTGCTTTTAAAAATTCTATGTTGCCTCTAATGAGGGACTGCCAGATTAAACCAGTGAAGAGACACCAGGTGACTGTCTACTTTTACAAATATAGGTTGTGTATAATAAATTCAGGTTTTACATCTATGCAAATTAAATCATCATATGATTCTGACTACATGCATTTTTTATCAAATACGGCATATATTTCACAAATGATATTTAACTTATAGTCATGTTGCTATTCTGAATACCTAACTAGGAGTTACAAGGTGTGCCACTAGATCTTAGTAAATAGGCTTATGAAAACAGAAGAAAAAAGAGAGAACCACCTTTTTTCTTGTATTCCTGGTAAGTCCAGTGGAAAGGCTTTTCCTGCTATAGGTGATAATATAAACACCTCACCACTGAGCTGTTTAGAAACAAAAGTACATCTCGTTATTAGAAATGTAGAGATTTTGTAAAGGCCTAAACAGAACATGCCCAGAATAAGGAAGTTTTAAAGCAATGTGTCTTTGGTCTGGAGTTTACTGCATCTAGTTAGTAAGGCCTTCAGTTAATGCTTCTGTCATGGAGTGGAAGACATCAGTCACAATGTCAAAATAAACATTTTACTTCTGCAAAATGATATCTTCACCTCAGGAATATTGTGAAGTGAAAATAGAATTTAGCACAATTCTTCCTTCGGTGTTTATCTACAGACAGGGCCGTTTTAGTGTAAAGCCCTAAGCCTTGCAATATGATTCCCAACCATAGGTGCACCATACTTTGAATAATCAATCTGTCAGCTGAGCTATGACAAGGATTATGCTGTGAAGATAACAACTCAATGCTTTCAATGTTAACTGTCCTCGGCAACTGCTGCTGTTTTTTTCATAAATAAAAAAATATTTTGGTGAGCACAAAGATGTCTCTGTCAATACCTGTGTTTCGGTCAATAAGAGGGTCTGGATGGTGTGAAATGTGCGATGGGTGGAATTTAAGCATGTGAACAAACAGCTGTGATTCCGAAAACGTCTGCTAAGAAGTTGCCTAAACCTCAAAGCACGACATTTGCCTCTCATGATTCATGCCTCGGAGTTAGTTCCTTTTCCACCTGGGACTCCCGAGCGGCCTTTCAGGAGTGTTCATGCCCTAGTCCTATGCACCCCAGGACCACGACATTCCTCCACCCAAGTGTCCTGGTTGGCTTGACCTCCCGGCCACTCCTGGAGCATGCCCCAGACTCCCTGACACGACTGGCTTCTTGACAAAATGCAGCGGGGTCACAATGGTAATGATGGTACTTAGTCCCAGGACTTTTTTTTTTTTTTTTTTGAGGGGGGTGTTGTGTGTATTCCACAACAATTTAACATAGCGAAGACAGAAATAATCCCGAGAAAACTCAGTGTGTGCCCCAGTCCTGGGAATAACCTAAACATTAGATTATGATCTAAGGAATCTTGAATTTGTTTGTGCTCAAGGGCACTGTTTCAGCAGAAGACTGCCTTTTCTAAAATAACCATCAGCCTGATGGCCAGAGTCCTCCCTGGGGTGAGAGGAGTTGTGAATTGGGGCCTTTCAGGGCAGGAGAGATGAATCCCATGATTGCGTGAGTGCTCTAATCACGGAGTTGTTATATAGAGGGAGATGGGAAGCCAGCTTCTCCTCCAGCTATGTTTTAATAAAACATAAGTTTTGAAGGAAAGATCACAAGAACCTATTTTCATAAAAAGAATCAGGGTGTAGATACTGAGTGGATGGAGGCATCTCTCAGACAGCCCTGGGCAGAGCCCTGTCTTTAGAGGTAACCCTCAGGTAGAGCCCTGGCTTTAGAGGGAGGCAGGATTTTAGATTTGGGACAAACCTCATTTTTTCCCCGGTTAATTCCAGTCAGCCTATGTTGAGGTCAAGACACGCTGTGCTGGCTGTTTTCCAGGCCGCCCAGGTGTCTCTCCATGTACGCTGCAGGAAAGTCACGCTTTTAAAACATGATTCTGGATACCTGGTAGGGGACCATGGGCCGAAAAATTCGAACCAAAGTTTTTGGAGCGCCAGAATCCTTTATAGGATTAGGCCATAAGCCATATAAACCAGCATCTGTTTATTCATAACAGTTGGTTTCATATTAACACCAATACTTAGTATCTGCTGGTAACTGTTCTCTCAGTATAGCTTCTGGTCCATTTTTATTTTGTATCACAAAGGACAGCACAGGAAACTGTTGGATTGCATATTATAATGAAAATTCTCACTGTGTTTCCCATTAGAAGCTGTAATGGCTAGCATGGCTAGACATTTATATTGGTTTGAGTCTTGTGGGTTAGAACTATATTTTTATGGAATTTAACTAAGTTAAAATGAAAATACATACTAAAATTTTGACCTTTTTTAGGAAAAATGTAATGGTATTCAAAGATGCTTATTTCTCCTTTAAAAATAATTTCATTTTACCTACTTGCAAACTTCCAAAATCAGGGGACAATATATTCCTCCCAAAAAAGGTAACAACGACGGCAGTCCAGTGCACAGATTTCCCCTGCCATGGCATAACTGACTGCTTTTGCCACGTATAGGATGTATGGGCACAGTTCAGACAGTCTATCCCATGCCATGTTTCCTTCCCCAAACCTGCTTGATGCAACTGAAGAGGAGGTTACAAAGCTGCCTTGGAACTCTTCCACTTGTGATCTGTATCCTACAATATGGAATATTCTAAATATCATGGGCTTTCCCTAGCTAACAAGCTGGTTATTCTGGCTATGCATGAAGATACAGATTTGGGTCTTAATTAACATCTGTAGTTTAATCAAACCATTTATGATCCTGAGAAATCTGAACTGTAGACTTTCTGGTTTTTCTGATGACAGACAAATACCATAAACAAAAAGGAACTAAAATAATGCTTTAGTACATAAAGCGTTTGCACCAGCTATGGCTGTGGTAACTTTTGTGGAAAACTGGGAATTCTGAAGATCATGTTTTTCAGTGTCTGACGAAGGTTTTAAAGATAATAGACATGAGAATAATATATTAGGGACCTCACAAAAATTTTTGGTGTTTAAGTTTAAATAGCATTCTATTTAATTTTACAGGGGCTAACTCTCCTGCAGTGACAATGCTGTAAATCTCTAGCTAGGCCCAGTTTTATTATAAAAGAAGTTGGCCCAAAAGAGAAAAATCTGGAATAAAATGCCGTGAAAGTGGATTGGCCTGTTTAGTCTGGTGACCTAGTGAAACAGTGCGGGACTTTATAATCTTCAGTGCAGACAGGTCTTCATTGTTGAAGGAAGCAGGAAGTGTAGAGAGGGCTGTAATTACATATTCTTTAATAAGAAATATAATTGTTGCTTTCTCCAAACAGATCTCAGACAGATTTTAATAGCGTGCACACATTGAACAGCCTCTGAAACACACCCTTCTACCCTAATTTGTTCATATACATTGATATATTCTAATGTATTTACACCCTCTAAAAATGTAGTCCATGTAGAGCATTTCTGATGTGCAGGGTTCCTTACTCTTTTTTTCCTTTTAGATTGACTATGATGTAGAGAAATATAATGGAGCAAGATTCAGTAAGAGGAAAAAAGGTCCATTAGATTTCTTTTGATACTTTGAAGTTTCTGTCTTAAAATAAGGGCTTATCATTGCCATGATTATAGTGGTCAGTCTTTACGGCAACGTCAGGGCCATGTCATCTTCCGTATTCATTGGAATAGTTCCAGTTGTGCAGCATGTTTTAAAAAAACCCAGAAAAACAGTATTGTATTTTGTTTCAGGAAACTTCGAATTAGGAAAGTACATTTGTGAAGTAGTATAATTTTCTTTGCTGAATTTGAAGGGATCACA
Source organism: Aptenodytes forsteri (assembly GCF_000699145.1). NCBI lineage: Eukaryota > Metazoa > Chordata > Aves > Sphenisciformes > Spheniscidae > Aptenodytes > Aptenodytes forsteri. The sequence continues at coordinate 2,086,845 of NW_008796217.1, forward strand.
TCTTGTGTTAAACGAATATCAATATAAATCTTGATCAATATGAGGAAAAGTGGTGTTGTGCAAAGCCTATCGTAACTACTGAATATGAAGTTCAGCAAAAGCAGACATGAGCTTCTCCTAACATAGCTTTATCTTTGGTGGCTGAAATTCATTTTTTCTTACTTCTTCATGTTCTATACTCTTGTTCTAGTCATTACAAAACAAATAGTCTTCTTAACTGGCATTAGGTGTATGGCTTCCCATGAACCATGGTAACTGAGGCTTGAGATTTATGAATGACTGTTTAGTTTTCATCAAACTTCTTCAATCTGTAGATCTAAACAAAATCATGCCGTATGTTGGAAATGAGTTCAGTAGTGACTGTCCTTCAGCAGCTGTGCTAAATTTGTATTGTTTTGTAGTGCCATGGGCAGCTTTTTTTCAGGACAATTGAGATCACATTGAGTATCATATTTTAAAAGACTTGAATTCTTCTTTCTGTGAAATGTGAAGTTAGGAAAACATTAGCTTTTCATCCCAGGAGACTCACGCCTTCAGTTTATTTGTAGAAAAGATAACACCATGGATAGTGGACTTGTAAGATTCTCCATGATGACCCGACTATAATAATCAGCTTAAAAATGTTAAAGGTTTCAGGCTTTGTACTCATAAAGCTCATGTATTTTTTTGTTTTACTACACAAAAAAAAGCTACATTCTCTTCTAAATTTGACATTGGCTTTAGAATATAAATACTCATCTTGATAGTAACCGGTGAGAGTTCACCAACTCCTTTTATATCTTCCACTAATCAGTCACCCCCTGATAAAGGCTTCACTTGCTCGGATGACCTATGTGTGAAGTATCCCATTTCTAGTCCCTGAGGGGTATTCAATATGATCTGTCTGATCAAGGAAGAGTAGGACAGTCTGCAGTATCTACTGATGATATTTATACAACTGGGGTTTAGAAAGAGAGTTCATAAAAAAGGATATCTGCAGAAAGAAGAAAAGGACCACTACTGTTTGTCATAGTTCATACGATTTGTCTTCTTCAAAAACACATGTCGAGGTAAGTTGTATCCGTGCAAGCAGGAAAATGAAATCGTGGTTTGCTACTGCTTGGCAATATTCATGCAGTGAGTCAAGTCAACAATACCAAGGTTGAGAAGAACACAAACCAAGGAGGTTGCCCATACAAATGATACATCCTGGTTGCTTCCTCATGAACTCTTCCATGAAATCTCGCTGCACCCATCTTGATTGCATATGCTAATCCTGGCTTCTTAATTGACTCATAACAGATTTATCTGGATTTCCAACTTCCTCTTGTCTTTAGAATGATTTAAAAGAAAAACGATTACATTTAAGATATTAATGACAATAACAGCGTTTTCTGCTAGAGGTGTTCAGAGCCAAATTTTGCTTTTATTTATATGGGACTATTTAAAATCAAAGAGCTCGAGTCTGTTCTGCGCTAGGGACCTTTTGGTACCCACATAGTAAAAAATGGCCTTGGCAGCAATGGAAGACAGTTCATATAGTATATTTTCCAAATTTTACCTCATACAGTAAAATTGAGAAAAAGCCCCTAGCTTTTAGAATAAAATATATATAAAAAGTCAAAAGCCAGTTTGTTTGGATGAAAATGAGCCCAGAAGTGCTCATGCAGACTTGTGTATTCTCCCTCTCTTCCCCTAAATCAGTCACTGTCACTATTAGGCCTGCAGAAGTAGGAAAAGGAGGGCTTTGATATTCTCTGTATGGAATATGGAGATTTTGAGGCATGTCCTTAGCATGAACAGGTAATTGTCCTTTGTTATTCCTTATGCTAGATGCGGAACTTGTTTATTTTTACTCAGGATTTAGGAACTCTTTACATAATAGTTGTTAATGTTTTTTGTCATATGAACAAAATGAGATTTAATTAAAGAAGAAGTAGAATGAAAATGGTCTGTCTTCTTCCTTTTTTTTTTTTTTATTTAATTCCTATTATGGACTTGTACAGGGCTTTTTTCATTTGTTTTTTTGGGTTTTGTTTCTCCTTAGCAAGGCACTTTGTAGTCATAGTCTTGCTTGGTAACCCACCGTATTGTTGTTGGTGGTTTGGTTTTTTTATATTCAGTAGATTAAATCATACTATCCTATTTGGGATCTTCCCACCATTACAGCTTTTGCCACCCATAACCTTATTTCATGATCAAAGGGGAAATAAAGGGAAAGCAGTAATGTTAATAGGCTTTCCCATGCAGTCTCTCTGGGAATGGTCTTTTTATAAGTGTCTTGAACTTGACCTCTTCAGAAGGCCCAAAGGTCCAACACACATTTTTAAGGTTGCATTTAAATTTTAATATTTTTATTCTGTGAAGCCATTTAAAACCTGGCCCTCAAAACACAAAGCATAAATCTTTCAGGACAGTCATACAGTTAAAATTGATGTGTGCGGAAGAGAAGTTCCGGAAAACCCCTAAAGCTCTGTTGCTTTGCTTTTCATGTTGTTTTATAGATACGTTCCCTACAACATTACCAAATAATCAAACAAAATCCAATGAATAATATTGTGATTTCATCACTCTAGCATTTGAACTTGCAAATACAATTTAGCAATGAATTAAGAGAGGAAAAGTTTTGCATTGCCCCACCCTCATTATAAAAATGTTCTTCAGAGCCAAATATTTGAGGCATTAGAAAGATTTACAGTAATAATATAAGTAGCTATAATGAACTTGGGAACAAGGGAGTCTTGTAAGAGATTCTCAGAATGAGAGAGAGGGTTTGTAAGCAATTCTATCAACACTAAATAAATATTTAGGAAGATTGTCTTCTCTTAGTGAGTCTGTATAATAATTGTAGTGCTAATAGGAAGTATATGATTTGGATATGAGAAGATACATATCTCTGAATCCATACAACTTGTTTGTGTGGGTGAATCTAGTTCTTATTAAAGGTACTGGTTTGACTGTCCTGATTGCTGCAGTCTTCTTTCCATGAAAATAAGTCAGCTTTGTCACCAGCTATGCAAGGTTTCCAGCCATCCCTCAGTTCATCTGAGGGCAATCTCTTCTGTCTGCAATCTCTTTTTTTTGGATGGTCAGCAAGGCAGCCAGATGTGACAGGTCAATTTGATGCTATACTTGGAAAGGAAAAGAGCAGGTGTTAAATGATTGAACTTGACCTGTAGGTGGGGGTCACACCGTTGCCCATCACTATAATGTCAGCGTGCACTCTCCAAGCTTGGTAACACACACAATTCCTGTTTAATTTTCCTTTGTTTACTTGTGCAACTTTCCTAGCTCAAATTCCTGAATCCAATTCTCTGACCATACCAGAACACAGAGAAAACTGGGGAACGGGGAAAGGCAAGGCGTGAGGGAGGCAGGCGAGAGTGGCTACCGGTCACCTCTGGTACATCTGCCCTGACACCCCTGTTCAGTGTCCTGCTGCAAAGGGAGTGGCAGGGATGGAGCGTGACCTCTTGTTCCCGACACTTGTCCTGGCTTCCTGTGTGCAAGGCTGAGCCGAGGATGTGGGCACAGAAACAGGGAATCCCGTTGAAATTGCTGGAAAAAAACTCTCATTAACTTAATGAGATTTGGAACATTACAAGGGAACTCCAGCTGGAACCAGATCTGAACCCGAGTGTGAAACATTCCTGAATATACTACCACAAACTTGTTTCAAGGAGAATATGTGCTCAGACATACAAATGGCTAGATTCTGATCTCGGTAACGCCAGTGTGAGTCTCTTGACTCATATAAACTGCACTCAGAGGACTAGCCCTGAAGACTATAAAATGAAGACGCACACATGCCACAGAAGACTGTGAAACGAGGGTGGAGCTATGAAGATTTAGCCACACACCTTGCTGGATCACCTTAAGACAGGTAGACCTGGCAGCAGTGGGCTGAGACGGGACTTTCATCCTGTATAATCACTACTTTCCATAATTAAGTGCAGAGTCTGACTGGGTTCACACTTCATTGTGCTGTAGTCTAGCTGCGCTCAGATCCCCAATACCAGACTTCTTGCCCAGCTCTAACAAACACACTTCGCTTTCATTTCTTTAAGACAAGTAGCTGACCTGCCATGATTGTTGGGCTTCTCGGGGGGAAGAGGACTGCCTCGTGAATATCAAAAAGAGAGATGGAGGAGCGAAGAAACAGATTCTCCCTCCAGCATAATGCGATAAGGCAGCAGGATGGGCTCAAAATAGGCAGAGGAAGTGCTGAATGACCCAAACGATGACAGGTTTGGTGGCATTCTCCTGTGTGTATAGAAGACACTTGTTCTGTCCATATGTCTCCATACTGTAGCTGAGAAACTACTGTAGTGTTCTCATGGAGTGATATTCAGACTGCAAGTTTAGTCCGAAAGGGAAAGCCAGTCTGTTTCCATCTAGTTGATAAACTTTTGAAAAATGTCAGTAGACGAAAGATCTCTATGTTAACTAGTCTGTATTATTTTCCATCTGTGGAAGTACCAAAAGCTCTCACTTCAATCAAAATTAATGTGAGTTTTCCTGAAACAAGAATTGGTCCTTGGTAGAGCTTTGACTTGTCACCTATTTAAGAATGTTTTCATTATTTTCTGATTACTTACCCACGTTGCCAAATTTAACTTTTCTTTATTAAGTAATTTAATGTTCAGAGCTCACAGAAAACTTAACGTCATCCATCTTGCATTTTAACTGATTCAAAGCAAACTCCATTTATTAAAGCAGATCCTTTTTTTTCACATTGCACATCTGAACTTGCAGTGAGAGAGACTAATACAAAACAAATAAAAACTTTCTTTTTTGAAACTTTTGAACAAGTTAAAACACATCCAAAACTCTATTCGCAGTAATTGATACTAATTAAAATGCTGAAGCTGCATTAACAAGAAATGGAGTATTTTGGGTCTTATCTTTTGCAACGTGAATGTTTTTCATGCTCAGCTTTTCATAAATGCAGAAATATTATACCTTGTATTATTTCCGTGGTAAATGCTATTGCTGTTTGGCATTTTATGGGGTGTGGTTTATAATTTTATTAACACCATCTGTTGTTTAAAAGATAATATAGAATGTTTAAAAATTACCAAAAATGCTGGTGTACACAGAATCAGGAGCAACATTTGCAGTTTGCTCTTTGCCTGGCAATTTATCTGCACATAAAGCTGATTCATTTTGAAGCCAGTTGAATTTAACTCCTTATGGTTCATGTGATGCTTTAAATATCTCCACTGGACTATGCATTAAACGCTATTAGTATCGTGAACACATTCTGTATCTGAAACAGCCTTTGCTGGCAGTTCTCCTTGAAAATGCTAAAGGGTAAGGAGGGAAATGAAAGGCCATATTATGAAAGGACTAAGGACCCTGAAGATCACCTTCAAACAGAATTACGTGTCTTTAAAAGGGAAAGGTGGGCCAGCAGGATGAATGAGGAATGGATTTGTTTGCATGACTTATGTTTCTGCTAGAAATGTTTAGACACATCTAAAGGCAAAAAAGAGTTTTTAATTACTGAATAAACGTTTTTCCTGAAGCTGAATGGAAACACAACATCATGGGCAGGTGGTTTTACACATTTCACTCCACCCACAGCCTGAGAGCAGAGCCAGTTAAAATACAAAGGCAGGAGAGGTCATAAATACAGGAGGTAAGGGATGCTTGAGTGAACTTGGAGGAAGATCAGTGATAAAAGACCAGGAGAGATGCCTGTGGTTGGCCTGCATCTTAGCCAGCTGGAGAGCTATTTCAGCTTTGCTTAACAGGCAAACCATCATGGCCTTCTCTGATCTTTATCTATTACCCGACTGCTTAAAATAAATAGTCAGTTGCATTTAGGGAGAGAGACAAAACACTATTAGATAAGAGTTTGCCAGTCACGATTTGACTCTTCTGGATTTATGGGGCAGAGACAATTGCTCTCTTTTGCTAGAGATGTACAAAAAAGAAGATACTTTCCAGCATGATCCCACGAAATAAAATCCGTAACGCTTTGGCTTCCAGCTACAGATTTCCTATCTGAAGAATATGCTAGGAGGACAAGTCCCCTGTTACCAAGGAACGGAAAAACCATGTCAAGGAAAGGCCCATCAGCCTGCTACTGGCTGCCAACACAAATATTTTGGGCTGAGAAAAACTGCACTTCAAGCTAACAAGAATCCAGGTGACAGACATTTTATTTAAGTCGATACCATAACTTTATCTATAAGGAAAAATGGCCTAATATAGGTATTCCAGGGAAAAAAAATGTTCCAGCTATTCTCATACAGTATTCATATTCTGGGGTAAAAAACCCAAAACCCAAACAAACAGACAAAAACTCTGGCATGGGTGTATACACTTTATCTTGGAATTAGGCTGATTTTTATTCTAGAATAATTATTCCACTCACAATGCAGAGTAATTATTCCAGAATAAAGTCTTTTTTTTACTGCAATGAAGTGTCCACAGGGAGCTATCACAGAGTAGTTATCCCAGAATTGCTATGCTGCTTAACTTCCCCCGTGTAGACAAGCCTTAAGAAATCATATCCAAAAGAAGATCGAGGAGGGAAAGAAAAAAAAAAGTGTCTGTGCATGTGTTACAGCATAAAGCGTGAGTGCTGAAAGTTATACATTGTAATGTAGATGCTGTAAACCACACATTTATCCCAGGAAGGTACACGGTAATAGCAGCAGAAAAGGCTTTTGTGGAAACATGTAATAAGAATTCACACCTTTTCTTTTCATTTAAAAGCTACTTTCAAATATTTCAAATTGAGCTTTTGTCTTTATTCAATGCAGATGCTCTGTTTACTAAACAATTTTATAGTATTTCCTCTCTGGATCTGCTGGGAAGCTGTGATTAACAGTGATGTTCAGCCTTTTGGAATAGGGTAGCCCTGGCACGGTGCTGGGTCATAACTCCTTAAATGAACTGAAATGCTCGACCTTTGGCGTGTGCCTCAACAACAAATTAAATTCAAGGGTGAGAACAAGGAATATTTTATTAGCTGAGCTGGTACACCTCCTATTATATTAATACTTTACTGAGATGCATAGTGCAGTCCACCCTCTCTCTTGCTTCAGGCTGAGTAATGTATAGTTGTAACTGTATTCATTATGTTTGGGTCATGTTTTCATGCTCTTGGAACTTGTAAAAAAACCCCTCAAAAACTACATATAAGTCACAAGACTCCTGGAGTTTGTGATCCTGGACAAGAGTTTGACTGTCCTGCCGCTTTATATCATTCTCAAGGCTTCCTTAACTATGGGTGACCCAGACAGGATCATCTCCTCTGACTCCTGTCACATCCTCATGACAGGTACCCTTACGGTATCCCTGGAGTGTCCCAATTTCATCCCTGGGGCATACTGTGTGACGTGCCATTGGACTCGTCCCCACTCCCACAGTCACTGTGGTATCCCTGGCAAAGCCCTTCTAACACTTGGTCCCATGCGTGGCCCAGCACTGGGGCCCCTGCCCACCAATATGATCTAAGGCACATGTGTTGCAGGCAACTCACACAGCTGGGGAAGGCAGGGAGGAGGAACATAGGATCATAGAATAGTTTGGGTTGGAAGGGACCTTTAAAGGCCATCTAGTCCACCCCCCCCGCCATGGGCAGGGGCATCTTCAACTAAATCAGGTTGCTCAGAGCCTCGTCCAACCTGACCTGGAATGTTTCCAGGGATGGGGCAACCACCACT
>NW_008796217.1:2095316-2156595 GCF_000699145.1 Aptenodytes forsteri
GTCCCAATACGGACCCCTGCGGGACGCCACTCGTCACCAATCTCCATCTGGACATTGCTCCATTGACCACTACCCTCTGGGTGTAACCAATTCCTCACCACCGGACAGTCCACCCATCAAATCCATACCTCTCCAGTTTAGAGAGAAGGATGGTGTGGGGGACCGTGTCAAAGGCCTTACAGAGGTCCATATAGATTACATCTGTAGCCCTTCCCATGTCCACCGATGGAACATAATGTTCAAGCATGAGGTAGAAAGCGCTAGTTCTGTTGGGAGCATCAAAACAGGCCGACCAGGCATCATATCTACCAGCCAAGGCGCCCTGACAAGCACCGATGTTAACTCTGTGCCTGGTGCGCAGCACCTGGCTGGTGAGAGCTACCGCCTTGAGCCCAGGTCTGAGGTTTCTCAGCTGCTCTGGGTACCTATCACAAGCCAAACGATTCTGCGGTGGCCTCCCAGGCAAGGAACGACCGACCCCGCGCCTGTAATTTTGGGATAGGTGGAGGAACACCACTGTGTTTTGTTTTGATTTTTATTTTTTTGCCTGGAGCAGGCAGGTCGCCCATCCCAGAGCAAAGGCTGGTGGGCACTGTCTTCTGGAAGGTCACCAGGTAGCCCTCCCCAGATTGGGGGAGAGCAGCTTGTCGTTTGCAAACCCACCGGCCTTCCAAATCCAAGCAACTGCGGGGGGAGAGGGAGCTCTGTAAGGTCTCTGCCAAGCCTTGCCGTGACCTTAGGTGCTGCCTCAGTGGACACGGCTCCGGCAAGGGGAGAGCCATGTGCAGTGCCATCTGGGTCCACGCTGGCGAGGTGACCCTCCCTCCGGCACTCCGGCTGCGGACACCTGTGCCTCTGTCTGCCTCCAGAGCCCCAGCCCCTGCTCCTCTCTCAGATCTCGCCCTGGGAACCGCTCAGGCATCTCCCTCCATCTCTCTTCTCTGCAGACAACGGTGACAAGCCGCTGTCTGTCCACCCCAGCTAGTCCAGAGGCCGGCAACACGGGCAGTTGGGATGTGGATCTCCATGGCCCCTGTACCAGGATGGCAGAGATGCCTGTGCAACCTCCTGGGACCTCGCTTGCCCCTGCAGCCACACAGCAGGTGTAGGCACCACCGGAGACTGGCTCGTCTCCTGCCACCACAGGCTCCTACAGCTCTCCACAGCTGCCCCAGAAAACAGGGGGAGAAGATTGCCTTAATGTGCCTTTGATTTCAGTAAGTTCGAGAGGACACCCTCAGCCAGTAGAAATAAATAATATTCTAATAATCAGTACTGAGAAGAATCTCTCAAATCCTGTAGGGCTAATTCCCTCAATATATGAACATTCTTCCTAATTTCTTGTTTGGGGAAATGTGGAAAAAAATCACCCACCAAAAAAACAGGGTTGGGAGGGGATGTTTGTTTTCGTCAGTCTTCTAGCTCTTCTTGTGTTTTCATCTTGCTCAGCAGGACTGCCAGACCTTTCCCTTCGTGTTCTGATACGTCTTCTTTGTGATCTGGATGCAAACAGTAATTGCAGAAGCATTTGAATTTTTAAAAAACATGCTATGAACTTTTTCTTTTAGAATTGTCAGTAATGTTTGGGCTCAAATTTGAGAGCTGGCTGATGAATCCCATGCTGGAGTGATATTATTCCAACTTTTTTGGCACCAGATACTTGTTCCTATTGCTTTCAACTATTTTCAGACAGGAAAAAAAAAATATTTGTGCTGATTCTGATAATCAGCTTGTTCTTGCACACTTTCTTAACTGTGATACAGCTAAGGGTAATCTTGTTACCCTTTCAAACACCCCGAGAGGAGGTCACAGTTAATGCCTTTGCAATAAATAGGGCAGTCTGTCCACAAACCATGGAGGAATTCCCATATTGGCTTGCACTTAGTTTATGTTTTTCATAGTCTTTCTTCCTGTAATCCTGATCATTAACGGTAGGAAAATGAGCTATGCTACAATCCAGGCTAATTACCGTGTTTTAACACTCATTTTAAGTAAGAGTAGTGCTGTTTAAAACCATGTCAGCAGGTCGCACACTGATGGGAATATAACTCACCTTTTTACCCTGTAACACTTGTATTACTGCCCACTCAAACCCTTCTCTGTCGTGTCCTATATACCTCACCTTATTATAAGGAGCCTGCCCTTGGTCCATCAACCATTGTGACTGTTATAGTAAGAATCTTAATTATTTAGCCATGATTTCCCTTGTCTTGTTTTCCCTTAACTTTAGGGTTTCTCTGCCACACCTTTCCAAATCTAAAACCTGGAAAAAAAATCAAATAAATGATTTTCTTTATTTTAAAGCTTGTTTCTTTTTGTTCTGCTATAGGTAAGGGAAGTATATAATTCTGACACCTGAAAAGTCCGGGTAGTACACAGACTTGCAAGATAATACCTGCTGTGGTTTTACCTTGCATGACTGAGGGAAAGGTCTTTTCCTTCCAGCATATTGCCTGCATTTCTGTAGGGGGCTCATTTTGTGAATGCAACTTCTGTTGGGATTCATGTCCCCAACATTCATTTGCAGAGATGTGCAAAGCAATCAGTCTGACTTCTCTGGCTCCGCTGTTGCATCGAGGGGATTGGGGTTGGTGTATATGGAATGATCTTGGCCTCCTGAAAAGCAATATGAGGATATGAGGATTGCAACTGAGACTATATTACTTTTTTTTTTCTTTCAGAGAACCTTGTTGGTCTGAATCCTGTTTTGATCCTGAGATGAAACAGGCTAAGAAAACTCGGCTTGCGTTTTCAAAGTGGGGAACAACTGGCGTGAAATAGGTAGGCAGGAATCACATGGTGATGGGCCTCACGCTATTCATGTCAGTTCTTAAGTTCTCCTTGTCACTTCATCAAAAAAAAACCCCAACAATCAACCTTAATTAAACTCTGATGTTTTTCCAAAACAGTGTGTTGCCATGTAAATCTACTGGCCCAATGACAGTTACACAGGCCACCTATGTAACATAGCTGTGTGGAGACACCACAGTCCCTACTGACTGTCACCCACAGAGCTAAAAATGGGATTAACCCTGGCATGGCGTCTCATGTACAATCAAGTATATTTGTTTTGGTGGAACGTCCGTGACCCCCTTTATTCCTTATTACTCTTGATGTTTTACCTCCTGTTACCAAGGGGTATCAGAGTATAAAAATAAGTCTCTTTTGTGCAGTGGATATAAACAGAATCGATTTAAATGTGCCATTTCGCTCTCACAGACCCAACAAAAAGTCCCTTAAGGTTTAGGTTTATCAAGTGTGTGAACTTTACCCAAGACCCATGGTGCTGACATCTCTGTATGATTCATAAAGAAACGTTCTGTTTACACATCAGCATGAGCCTCAAGAAGCAGAGTTGAGACATGGCTTGAAATACAGGACAGAAATTGAATGTAATAAAGAAAAGCATTTGATTTTCCCATAAAAGTAGCAGATACAAGTTCAGCAAGTGAAACATGAATATGCGTATTACTATCAGTGCTTCAGACAGGCTTCCAATCCAAAGCTTTTGTTCAGAGGCTTGTGACTCATCTATAAATATTTACTAAGGTGGCAAAATTGGCACCAGGGAGCTTGTATTAAAAGAGGAGGTTTTTCTAAACAAACATTTTATCAGAAGAATAGGTGTTCCATCTTGAAGTTTTGTGAAATGATATATGAGATTTCTACTCTGAGGTGGAGTATCCTGATGCAGAACATCCATAGGACTGCAAACAACAAATGCAGAAATGGACAGTTTTGCATTTAATTTTTTATTTTTTTTTAAAATGAAGCTTGGGTCAAAACAGATTTCAAAGAAGAAAATAACCAGCTTTAAAATACTTAAGAATAATTAAAACATAATTCTACTGTATTTTCAGGAAAAAATATATGTGTTATAATAGATCTCAGAAGCATTATTTCACTTGGAAACACATTTGAAAGAACTGCATGTTCTCAGAAGTGTAATCACATTAGAAGTAGTTCATTAAAATGGTTCTAACTTTTTGAAGCGTGTTAAGTCTGCAGTATCTATTCATGTGAGGTAAAATTGCAGACTGAAAAACTTGTAGATGTCTGATAGTACAGAAGTTACTGTTGTTATAAATCAGTCTTTTCTGTGGTTAAATGATAGGGTGGAGAAGGGTGAGGGTGAAGCCAGTAACTATCTTTCCTCTCCATCTAATTTGAGGGAACATTAAAAGATGAATGAGAAAAGGATTTTCTTAATTTTACAGCAGCTCCACAGCTCTCTGAGTTTAGCTGCTATTTTTTTTTTAAACTTTCTGCTAAAATGGACCTCCATTGAGATAAAGCAATGTGTAAGACACTGCCTTTTCAGAGGCAGCGTGCTCCTAGACTGAAGAAGCAGGATTTCCAAGCTGCGTCAGATGCTGTTTGGGAACAGAATCCTGCCTCTCTCTGCTCTGCCTTTCATATGTCGGCTGCTCATGTTGTAGGACACTAATTAACACTAATGGACCTTAATGATAAGGAAGATCTGCTCAAACCAAAGGTATACATGGGGCAGCACCACTTCTCTCCGCAGCAGGACAACAATCTGAATTGATGTGCAAATGGCCACTGACAGATGCTTGTTAAAGATCGATGACTTTTCCTTTATTTGTTTTTACCTTTTCTCATGTTTTTCATTCCTTCGAATTTTTTTTTTGCAATCTTTGGTGGCTTTCCAATTTAGATGACAAAATGTAAATAGGAGATGAATCTTTTAATTGTAGGGCTGCACGTCCATGATCCTCATTTTTAAAGAACAGCACATGGCCAACGTCTCTGAATATCAAAACAATTTTATTTAGGTCTCTCTTTTTGGGAAGCTGTAAGAGCGTTATCTGATTTACCATGATCTGTGAAACTGCATCCAGGAACTGCCTAAACTTTTAATTTCTTTTTTTCTCCACCACTATATATTTATTATTTAACTGCTGTGGAGCATTTGGTCAAATAGTAAGATTATGTTTACATTCCAGCAGTGATATGTGGCCTCAGTCAAGGATGAGGGCTGAATGATTTTTTTTTGCAAGCTGTTTTGTTTTTGTAAAATTAATAGGAAAAAGATTATTCTGACCCAGCAAGTTTATAATCAAAGTCTACAACAGGATACAACAAGGGGCTGAGGCAGATGAATAGGCAGTAAACATGTCAAGAGGAAGAAGAGGAGGAGGAGGAGGAGGAGTAGAAAAGCATATTTTTTCCATAAGAAATAGTAATTTCCACTCTTTACCTGTTTGGTCACTGTTTCTTCTGGTATACAGATTCCAGGAAAGATTATTTGCAAGTGAATGAGTCCTCCATCTTGCAAACACCTGTACAGGTGACTAAATCCACACATTTGCTTTAGAGGATTGAGGCTCCATGGTTTTACACATTTGTAACTTCAGCCTCATGTTTGATTCTGTTTTTTAATTACCTTCTTGTCTAGTGTCATAGTGACAAAATGGCAATCAGGCACTTCTGCTTTTATATTTACAGTAACTTTGAGTGATCATATGGGGACTCACACAGGAAAGCATAACTTACTTTGAACCTCCTACCCTTTCCTCATGTATGGCTTAAAATAAGTAGGCACAGTTATCAAACTCTTGTCAGGACTTGTAACTTGTCTGCAATAACAAGGTTAACCAGCAATAGCAGTCTGTGCTCTGTGGTTGCATGCCAGTAAAACACTGACAAATTGAAAACTGTAATGAGAATAAACACATTATGAATATACCAAGCACATTGACACTTTTACATTTGGAACTGCGGTCATGGTAAGCTGCCTTGTCCTAACCAACCCCTGCCTTTTGAAATAGGGCCCCATTTTAAACTTATCATATGCTCTAAAACAGTGGTAATAAATGTGTCCCATGTGCCATAACCCTAGGTTTTCAAGACATGTTTTAAAATGATTTGCCTGCTTGGTGTATTCCTACTTCCCCCAGTAAACAAGATTGAAAGTTAATAACAAGAATGGTTTCATAAATGAAAACGTAAATTGTCATGGAGCTGAATAGAGTTATAATTTATAGGCAATCAGAATCTTCAAGCAATAATTGTTCTATTATTTTTGTTTGGGTTTCTTTTAGTTTTTTTTTTTTTTTTCCCCCGCAGATATGATTTGGCATGCATTGATTAATAAAAAGTTCACTGAAAATCATTTTCCAGCAATGAATTCTCCTGAAAGGAGCTCAGTGATGTTCTGCAAATCATGTAGAGGATTCTACGGACAGAAAAGTGTGACTTCCTGGTTTGGTATATAGCACGTATACACACGGTAAGGATGTGAAAGGGTAGGTTACTACACCAATTATTCATGTAATATTTGCCTCTTTGCATGTAAAAGTGGAGTGAACGGGGTTGTTTGATTCCCCTTCGCCACACGTATTGTTTCGGAGCGTGGAGCAGCGCAGTTGCAGGCAGTCGGTGCAGTGGGCAGCCCTGGCACAGAGAAGCACAGCTCTCAGCAAGCAGGTGTGTCGCAGTCAGGAGCGAGCTACATTGGCAGTGCTGTGAGGGGAAGTTTGCGCAGCAATTGCCAGCACTGGCTGGAGCAGTCATTATCTTTCTGCTTTGCATGAGCCTTCTCAACGTCTGTTTAATTTCCCCCTCCTTCCTTCCCCTCCAACAGGTGAGGTTTGGCCAGTACCCGTAGGGGACATGTCCTGCAGGAGAGGAATGGCAGGGTAGGAAGGAAACTTTGGACCCTGGAGTAATTCAGGCAACCCAGGGCAATGCTGCCAGTGGCTGGAAACAAAAGTGAGTGCTTTTGAGTCTCCAAAGCTGTTTGTGTTGTGGAAGATCTGCTCCCAGCCGAGCCCTGGCATCTGTGCAGGACCTGACAGCCTGCCTTGTGGGTGTCCTAGGCAGCCCGAGAACTACAGCACTAGCCTTTGTTGTCACTCAGATTTGGGGAGCAGGATGTCAAAAAGGCAAAGGAAGGAGGTGGGGCCATAGACCTATTATCCCTCCTTATCAGCTCGTGGAGCAGGGCCAGTACCTGAGGGAACAGCGTGGAGCATGATTGCTCACCTCCCATGGAGAGAGGGTGCGTGCCTTGAGACTGTAGCTGGGTGGTTTTACTATCCTGCCAAAAATTCAGAAATTTCCCTCTGTATCAGGATGAAACAAGTGTTCTAAGGTGGCTCTGGAGAAGCCAGTAATCTAGAAGTTATTAGGACACTCACATGGAAGATAGAGACCCATGCTGCAAGCCCTGATTTTGCTTCGTTCAAATCTGACATTTGAACCTGCCAGAGGCCATGTACAACAGATGTCCCCTTTTCACCATCCTAGAATTTTTTCAAGGGTGTGATTTTCCCCACCTCTCTGCACAAATCTCTCCTCCGCCCTGTGTGAATTATTTAGGCATCAGAAGAGAGGCCAAACAGAAGACGTTAGAGACACCAGCATGGATTAAGACAGTCTGAAGCTGCGGGCTCAGCATCAGGCAAAGTTTTGTCATTGCCTCACTTCAATAAAGTTCCCTCCTGGGGAAGGACAGGTGATAACAGAGGGAAAAGGACTGCACCATTCCCCAAAAGTAGACTCAATCCCATCTTAGTCTTGATGGCAGGGGTGATGGGTCGCTAACACTGAGGAGAGGATGTGTATTTGCAAGGGTGAACGGGCAAAGCTGCCTGCCTCTGTAAATGCTTTCTGAGGGCTGTAACCGTGTTGTCTAACTTCAGTGCCCTGAACTAGCTGATGCAGGTGCCTACATCTTCCTGTGGGCTATGCAGAGAAATTAGGCTCTCAGATCAGTTGCCTGAATGTAGGAGTCTAGCGCCATTTGAGATACCCTCATGTCACCTGCCTGGCCTGCAGCTGCTACAGCAGAAGGGCATAGCTCTCCTGTAGTGCCTGTGTTATACCTGTCAGCCTTGGGCTGATATCTGGGCTACCCTAAATTATTCCAAGCACTTGATGCTTAATTCTGAACAAAGTAATTGAATCCTGGGCTCCTACTTTTAATTACCTTGAATTGCACCTGGTCTAGAAGCCTGGAGTAAAGCATGCCTATATAGGTGGTATGACAATCTCCTCTCTCCCTGGGGTCTGAGCAGATCAGCTGGGACCCCTAATCTTGCAGTCCTGGCACCCTTGGGAAGAGCACAAACTTGGTTTGGAAAGCTCACGCGGGAGCTCCCATCAACGCTGGGCTCTGCTGGGGGAGGTCAGATGGCAGGACTTATATCATGTTTCCATCCAAACTCTTCTCACTCTCCTGTTTTATTTTCTCATCTCTCCCTGGTGATTGATGACTAGCTTCATCTGTGACTCTGTGCTGAAGCTTACATTAATGCAATTTCTTGGATCACCTTCAGATTTGGCTTCTTCAATAGAAATACGGTATTTGCTCCTTTTCCAGTCAACAGACTTAAATGCTTTCCATTTCAGTAATTTACAGATTCGGATGGCACTGAACTGGCTCTTGGAAAATACTAAATAAAACAGATAAAAATGTTGAAGTAACAGTATTAATTTACTCATTTTGCCTTCCCAAGGTGTTAAAGATAGAAACAATGCTCCAGAATAATTTTCTTTTGAGTGAGCTGAGGTTTGAGCTTTTACCCCCGGAACAACTTTCTGAAGAAGACTGAATTGTTTTACCTGCCGGTTCTGTCAGGTCATCTGCCATATTGATGTGTTTGGCACACACGTAAACTTCATTGCAGCTAAAGAAAACTTTTTCAGTGATTCTCTGCTTTTCTACAGCACTGCCTTTGGCTAGTCTTAGTAGCCAAGCTAAGGGTAAACCTGTGCTGCAGATAGCAGCATTGCATGGAGCTGTGCAATAACGCAGAGCTTCATGAAGGTTAATATACTCTGCCAAATAGACTTTGACTGAACTAGCCAATAGCCACCGTCTCCTATTCAATTAGCAAGGATTTAGTCCAAAACCAACTGTCAGTCACAGTAGGGGCTGTGTTACTAAACTATCAGTGCACTGTCAAGCAAAAAATTATTCAGGTGCATGGCAAAGTGGTACCCACTCAGCACTTTGCTATAATTACATGGATGTAACTAACAAGGGAAAAGGTGTTGCAAATCTTCTTTTTCATCCAGTCTTTCACTGTCCTCTTGCCTTTCTCCAAACTGTAATAAAGGCCACAAAAGGCCTGGAATCCAGATTAAAATAACAGGTGTTAAAATTAAACATTTTAAAAAAATAAAGTCCAACAGTAAACTGAAATGAAAATTAAGCCCATGTAAATTGTCCCTTTATTTGCTGTTTCCTTCCTAAAATTTCAGATTATATTAGCATTTTGTAAAGATTTTTGATAAGTATGGATGCGGGAAAGAAATACTGCCAAAGTATATGCCACATACAGCTTAGTAAAACCATGTGCGTATTCACGTCAGAAGAAGAAATATACTACCTGGCACTGAGGCAAAGAGTTTGCGGAAGATACCAGTGCTCTAATCTCGGTTCAAAATTTTTTTTTTATTTAAATATTATTTTGTTCGTGTTAGATTAGGTCTTAGAAGTTATAGCTGAGAACAAGACCCTAATGAATATGCAAAGAGTAAAATGACACTCTAAAGAAAAAGTTATTATTAGAGCTCAGCAATAAATGATTTTCAAATGGCACTAACATCTTCAAAAGTTATATTTCTGTTCCAGAAAAGGATGAACAGTCACAATCTTAAGCAGTGAAGCATCTTAGTTACTATATTGCGTCGTAGATAAGCTCTTCTCTGCTCCTCTTTTACTCTAAGCTCTGGTAGGCTTATAAAATTTCCTGCAATCTAGAAGGGTTCAGTAAATCTGGGCTTATTTTCTATCTTGAAAGATAGAAAGCATCTTTCACTCTTCTTCTAAAATCTCCCTAGAAAATGGTGGAGCTTCTCCCACCACTAATTTTCTGTAGCCAAAGAAGTCCCAGCTACCTACCATGTGGGAGGAGAGGCTCTAAAACAGAAACAGGCTAGTACTACACCACGCCATCTGATAGCGATGAAGCCGAAAGAAAGAGATGGTTGGAACTGTGCCGGTGAAAGGCTGCTTCAACTCGAGCAGAGGAGAGAAAGTTGTGCGGGTAAGTAAGTGAAATGGAGAAGCAGATGAGAAAATGATGCTGAAGCTTCCTCAGCTGCAGGAATCAAAATGAAATTTCCTTATAATAAGTGTTTTGTAACTGTGCTCTCTAATCCAGGAAACTATGCTAGACTGAAAGTAGAAGGTTGCAACATTCAGGTTAAGGGCCAAAGCCCCCTCTGAGGCTACACTTTCTATCAGGGCACTGATAAGGGCAAACTCTTAATGATTTTTTTCTGCTAACATCTGATCGCCTTGTCTTTCACAGACAACTCTTTAAGAAACTATTTTAGCATAAATAGCATACTATGTATTTTGTGAAAGTAGCAGAATTATAATACAGCACGTTATACAAATAATTTAGCAACCAAAATGCCACTGCCATTTTACTGAAGGAGCTGTCCCATGACCTTCCATCTCTTCTCTTTTGCACGACATTGAGCACTGGCTTTTAAAGTTATCCCTGCAAAGCATTTAGACAGAAATTGATTATTAGCTAATCTGCTTATTTTCTTGTTCCCTGCTTCACTTGTATGAAACGCACACTTTTTCATTTCTATTATTTAGCAGGTTTTTTCAACATCTATTTAAACTAGGTAGAGGCAGCTTTAGCAAGCAGCAGTAATATATAATTTATCTTTCAAAAACTTACACTTGGTCTTGCATGTTTTCTTGTTATTAAGGTTAGCTCTCACTTTCTTTCTCTTTTTAAAATAAGCAGTCTTGCATTTTTATGTATCCTGCCAATATAGTTGTAAGTTTCGGGTGTCAATTTTTACTTCTCACTCAAAATTCAATTAATTTATTCTCCATGAACTTGAAATCATCTTCATAATGTTTAGTCCCTTCTGGCTGTAAAAAATCTATGAATTGAAAAAGGCATGATGCACTGCTTTATAATGCTTAACAGTAGTGTTTTTCTGATAAGACAATTAATCATTTTTGTCTTATTTATTTTAAATAAAATAAGCATTACAATTGGTCTCCAAGAGCTCTGCAAGAGTAATACTTCAGTCGTAAGACAGTCAGAAGGGTTATTTTTACTTGGATCATTTCAGGGATCTGGTTTATCTCACAATCCAACATCTAGTTTTGTCGGCGCAACCAGGGGGAGGCAAACTGTGAAGTGGGGAGTGGGAAGGAGGAAACAGAAAGTTTCTTCACTGCCAACTCCTCTGTATCATTTAATGACAACTTGCATCCCTCCCTAATATTTTTGCACCAAAACCCTTCTACTCCAAAACAAGGGTCCTTTTTCATAAAATGACCAGCTGGATTAACCAGGGAGGGCAGGTTAGAGCCTGGTTTCTACTTTCATTAACCTTTTTGCAGTCAGGATGCAGTCTCTACCACAAGTGATAGGTGCTTTTTCACAGCTCTCCCCACACATCCACAAGGTCAGGTAACGTTTTTCTCTGGTTACTGGGAACGAATCACAAGGTAGCCAGCTCATCACACCGTAACTCATTTTTCCTCTATAACTTTTAGCCATAAGAACAAGGAGGAAAGAAAAGCCTTCGCTTTTGTGTTGCTTTGCATTGTGGTTCTCCGAAAAGCATAGTTTAATCTGAGCTGTCAGGTATTGGTCACCAAGACTAATTTTGATGTGGCCTCAGGGTTTCCACCTCTCAAAGGTACTGATTTAATCACTATTTGCCCTTCACAGACATTTGGAGGAGAAATTTTACAGTAAAACTCATAAGAATGGCTTAACCAACAACATGTATGGCAACAGTGATGAGCATCACAGAGCAAGCCACCTGTGAGACAGTGGAAAATATCTGCTTATGGATCCCGGTTTTTGCACATACTGGGCACAAACAGCTGGCTATTACACTACCTTTTTTTCCTGGTAGGTTGTTTCTTTTAAATTGCATACATGACTTTGGGTACCTAAAGTACTTTTACTACCACTGCTTATGGGAAGCACAGGAGAGAAAGAACTTTTCAGAAAGGAACAGCACAAAATTTATGTAGAAGAAATAACAAACTTGTTGGCATTTAAAGATCCTGTAGGATGGCTTTAAATGAAGCTGCAGAACATTGGAGAAACTTTAATATTATCAATTGCTGATGACACTTGAAACTTCTTGCAGCAAATAGGGATTCACAGGAAGATGATGCTGTCTGTGTTTCTCTATGAAAAGAACGTGTAAATACGTGCATAGTCCATTACTTTTAAAACACAGACTATAAGTTAACTTTGACAACTAAGTAGCTCCTCACAAATATGCAAACATTCAGGCATTTGCTTAACTTCCTGCAAGTATTTCCAAGCCTACAGTTTTTCAGCTTCTTTAAATCAACTGAGAGCCTAACAAATATTTTTTGGAAAAAATGAGGATTTCCTTGTGTTTTATCACTACCACACTTTTCATTTAAAACCAAATAACAATTAAACTCAGCTGTGAATATTTCTTTACTATTTGTATTTCCCCCATTTTGTTTGATTCTTTCCTTATGTAAGTGGAAATGAATGTTGGTAATTAAATGTTGCAATGGTATTACTGGCCACTGCAATGCTGAGAAATGCTGGTCTATATCACCTAATCATCTTCCAAACCTAGTGGTTGTGATTCATCATGAAAATTATTCAAAGAGTTTTCCCATAATAACTTTCACAAGCTAGCAACATTATCACAACAGCAACAAAACCAGCTAGATCTGTTCTGGTTCCTATTGCTATAGTATACACATATGATATATATAGATATACTGTCTGACATTCCAGCATAGCACGATGTAAGTGGCTCGACTGGATTCATGTTCTCCTGTGGCAGGTGAAGTACATTGTGCTAAATGATCTGCATTTGCTACCAACTGACAACGCAGGGATGTGGGCATGTGGCATACGCATTTGCTACCGACAACGCAGGGATGTGGGCATGTGGCATATCGTGGAAGGAATATTATTCACTTCGTACATTCCCAAAAGACAGTGGAAAAGACATGTAAGGAACCTTAGTTCCTCAATGCATGAAGCAGGCCTTTGGGAATGTTTAACACCAACAAAAATGTGTACAACTCAAGTAATAGGGGAGACAGGTAGACGTGAGGAGATACATGCAGTCTGGTCAAGGAAAAACCTGACTGTGACTGAGCCGTTACCGAGAGTGCATCACTTCTCTTCCTCATAAAACTAACAAGGTCTTCTCTGACGCATGCTGTTGCAAGCAGCTTTTTGGCTCCTCGCAGGCTAAGATTATGCCGTGTGTCTTTTCTAGTGGTTATAGTTCTTCAGCAACCATGACTAAAATTTGATCCTGAACGCATATGTGTAGAAATGTTTTTAGTGATATTACACCATGCGTCTAAAAAAGTTTAATATGCTATATTAGAGTTACAGTACTAATGACCATTCCTGTTTTTCATTGCCCTCTTTCGTTCTGGCATGGCTGAAACTACAGCTTGACCCATAGTCTACTGAGGTCAGTACAGGTCTTCCCTTGGCATCAGAGGGCTTTGGATAAGTTGTGTCAGTTCCTCAAGACAAAGACCTTATCCTTTGAATTTATCAGTGCATGGTTTACATTGGTAGTGCTCAGTAAACTAGACGAGTTTGCTGGGTCAGGGACAGCCTGTTGTGAGTTCATAACTGTTCTTAACTGCACAGTGGAGACCTTGCTCAGATCATGGTTCTACGAATACGACGAATAATAAGTGAAATTCAAACTCTGAAACTGTGCAATTAATTTCCGTTCTGGAGAACTAAGAGAATCCAGCAAGAATGGATTCTCAAGTACTGAGGTGACCAACATTTCTAAAATACACCAGCATGCAAGCTTTTGCTGAGTAAACTATAAACTTCCACGCTATTGCAGAATGACTGTCAGTTCCTGCCTCATAAATTCTAAATGTAACTTTTTTCAAAGAGTTAATCAAAGTACACCACCAAGAATAAGTCATTTCAAGAATTACCATCAACGAACTCATGTGAACCCAGCCCAGCTGCTGCCTGCAGCTTCAAGCAGATGCACGACTTATTCCAGGCACTCTCCCGTTCCTTGTTGTCCATCACACCTCTCTGGAAAATGGGGAGAGCAACTGTTACAGCTACAGAGAAGTCTGCAGGAAGGTTGACACCAAAGACGTATTCTTCCTTTCTCAATGTGCTAATTTTCTTTTCACTTTTACAAACAGTGGCTGGTATACATTTTGGCAGGCTTGTGCTTCTGGCTTGATTTACATTGTTCATGCCAGTTAAGGAAAGTTTCCCCCAAATTTTAGATCATCTGTGGTTAAGGGCCATGGATATTACAATGAAATAGAATTTTTGTTTTGTTTATTTACAATACCTCTTTTTCTTTTGGACTTTTTTTATTAAATGAAAATATCTCTCCCCACAGAAGAGCTGTAGTAACTTCCAATGGGAAAGTAACTTTCTGCCAGTGGTTTTTTGTATGTCTTCACTTTAAAAGAAACTTGTTATGAAAAGAGCTGCAAAACCCACCCTTGCTTGCAAAGAAAAGAAATTTTAATTGTTACAAGAGAGTAACAATTCTTTAATATTTGCACTATTCACTAGGAGTTCATTAGTGTAACAACAGCACATCCTGTGAATCACACCATGTTGTCAAAACTTTTTATAGTAAAATAGACTAAGGGCAGAGGATTCATGTAAAGGGACAAGAATGTAACTCACACATTAGTCAATGATTGTGAATCAAAATTATTCTGGGTAATTAAGTAAATCTGACGGTGTTTAAGTACACTAAAAGAGAGCCAAGACAGTGTAAAATACTTTTGGGCTAAAGAAAGCAAAAATCACACCAACTTACCCTAGAATTCAACCCAACCACCATTTAAGGTACAGTACTGTGTATAACTATAAAGCCAGCTACCACAGGCTCTCAGTTTGTTGAATGTTTTAATTAAGGGGATTCTGTCAAGGTATTTCTCACTATTAGGAGAATATTGTATACAAAACAACTAGAGATGAGCGAACTCATTTTACCTCATTACAAGCCCATTCAAAGACCATTTCTAATAATGAAATATTATTAGCTTCTTGTTCTTTTCAGAAGATGATCACATAGAATAATATCTAATGATAAAATAAGGGAAGTAGAAGAGAAGAAAGCAGCATAGGAAAACAAATATGAACATAGTGTGAAGAATGGATTAGATAGTACGGACAGAAGATCTGAAAGGAATACCAGTAATACCTTCTACCCACGGTCCAAAAAATGTCTGGCACATTAGGCAGCTGTGTGTTTTTTCCTACCTGCTAAGTTACGGTACAGTCCTAATTCTTACTTGGGAAAAAAAAAAGGTTTAAATTACATCAAAGAAAAGTCTGCAAAGTCAAGCTAGCTCTGCAAAACCTGTGGACCATAAGAATAACATAAGATGTTCACAGACATTGAGTTTGCTCAAGACTAATGATAATCCCTTGTGAGATGCGAACTGAAATTTGTTTGCCTACCGAAACAAGGCCTTTTTCTTATCCCCCTTCCCATTCACAGATGCAGGCATGTGTTGGCTTGTTATTGTAGTTTCTGAATGTTGGCCTTTATTTCTGTGAAATTAGTGTTATCAACTTCATTTGACAAAATGTAAAATTATGTGTAAATCTGACAGACTTGGAAAAAGTAATAGAAATTAAAAGGAGATAAACATAGCTTTATGAAGCTGTGTTCTCTTAAATAGTTCTTTTACTCTGAAGGGCTACATAATTACACCAAGCCATATGTGTGTCTTTTTTTTCTTTAATATATATTCCTGAAACTGGACAAGTGCTAATAGCACCACTCAGGAGAATGACATCTATCATCCAGAAAGTTCTCATTATAGCTTACTTTATCAGTTCAATGATGAAAAAAAATCCGCTATAAATCAGAATCTCCAATTAATGTTTTAGCTGAACTTAAAATAATATTCTAAGGTCTGATCATAGAAGTGTGGGATCAGGCAAAAGCCAGCCACACTAGGTGTCACTTCCCTTTTACCTGGAGAACTACATGATGAATTATACTGTTCACAGATAGCACAGGACAGATGGAATTTGAAAAATACATCCCATAGCATAAATCATATGACATAAACTAAACACTCCATAGGTTATGGGTTTTAGTATTCTGGAATCAAGATTTTTTATGCCAATTGGTAGATTTTTATGTTCTTCATTGGTCTTTTAATAACAAGCTATTTGATCTTTCTATCTAATTGCTCTCATGTTAATAATTATGCGGGGTTAGGAAAGCTCTAATTCTTAACTGTGCATATGGGAGGATGTATAGTTATGACATCCCTGTAAAATCTTCGTGAGAAAGACGTGACCCAGGGCAGTGAGGAAACTCTCTTGGAAGAGCTGACGAGCTGGGCACAGTGCCACGCTGACGTAGCTGCCCTGTGCCAGCTTGCTGTGCCGGCCTGGGTGGTCGCCATCCCTCAGAGCCAGAAATCCTCCCCAGAACACCTTGCCTGAGGGTGGCAGAGGAATTTCTAGCTCCATGCTTTTATGGGCTCCATTTTAACTATGTCAGTGTGTGTCACAGTCTTTTGGTTACTTGCTATCTCAGGCAGGGAAGCTGCTTTTTGCAAGTGGCGGACTGAGGCTCCATGGGGCTTGCAGGACTCCCTGAGAGTCAGGGACTTGCAGGCCACGTCTCTATCACACACAGGAATGATAGGAACATTTTTCCTATTTACTGTGACTCTGACAGTTCAACAATGGTGGAGACTAGCAGACATTTTGTCTTGGGAAGCTGGCTGAAGACTGCTGTCTTTCTGCTTATTCCAACAGCTCCATGAGGCAATGCAATGGATACAAATGTTTTGTGCACAATCACTCTTTTTTTGTTTTTGAAGCATTTCTTCAGGCTGGGCTGTTTCAGTCGCTGCTTTATTAAGCAGGTCCACAAACACTTGCACAAGCACGATGGAGGGGCAGAGACCGATAGGGTCTTTAAGCCATCTGCATTATGGGAGAGGTAGGAACATGTCAGACTCGCTTTGTTTCTAGAGTAATATGTTGGAATAACAAGATCCTCTTGTTCTTGTTTAGCCGCACTGGCTGTTGCATAGGGCAAGTTGGAAGTGGAGGGGGAAGGAGAAACTTAATTTCTTCACCTTCTCCCTGCCTGCACAGGAAGCTGAAGTCCCTGGCAGGCAGCTTCTGGTCCCCCCCCGACTCCCGCGGCCAGTGGCATGGCTGTATGGCGGAGAGGCACTCACTGTTTCATTTCCCAGTAAACATAATTAAAATCCTGTCCACTGTGTGGAAGACCATGTCCATTTTGGCTGATTATGGAGGGAAGGAGCTAAGGAAGAAGGAGGAAGAAGAGGCCAAGGTGGACATAAATGTCAAAATAGTAGGTAATCAGCTGCTTCAACCATTCTCCTGTTTGAAGACATGGGGCTTGGGAGACTCCTGTGTTAACTGTGCGGTGTGTAGAGAGCCATATTTTACACCCCGGTGCCGGAAAAGCAGGTCTGGCAGGGTACTGGGCTGCAACGCTCTGGAAGAGCACCGGGCATGATTTTCCCATTTTCCTATTTCCTTATGCTTTTCGATTCACCACATGAAGAACGGGGCTGCAAGCACTCAGGTGCGCTTGGGAGTGGGTTGGTTTCTGTTTCCTTTCCACACGCTGCCTAGGGGTTTGCACACTGGCCCCCACTGCGAGGAGAGATAAGCAGCAAGAGGGGAGCTCCAGGCGCTTCTCTTCCTGCCCTGTTCCTCTCAGCCCCTCCACGCACCTGCTGCTTGTTACTGGTAAAAAAAAAACACAGCAAAAAAACCCCAAAGTAAGCCCTTTCAGCAGATTAAACTCCTTTTGACTGAGCCATTCTTGAGGTGTTATTTCCTCTTACAGTTAATATTTGTCAGCGTGGTTGCCACTAACTCTCCATGCAAAATACACTGCTTTTTTCGTGCCCTTGTATTATTCAGCATAAAACATATTTCACTTAACAAATACCTTTTCCTTTCCTCTGAATGGTCTTTTCTAAGCCGAGGCTAATCCTCCCTTCCCCCCGCCCCAGTGTCAGAAAGGCAAAGGGGAGCTTTCCCCTTGCTCGTGCGGCCCGCAGCTGCGTGGTGCCCCTCGCAGCGTACCTGGCACGGCCGTAGGTGCTCAACCCTGCGGTGGAGGGGCCTGGTACAGGCAATTCAAAACAAGGGACGGCGCAAGGATGGGGTTTGTGAGAGCTCTGTCCTGCCTCTCCTCTCAGGCTGGTGGTGACAGTGCCATAATACCAGCCAAGCACTTTACCTGAAGACAACCATTATCTTTTCCCATCCAAGTACGTGTTTTTTTTCTGCTACGCCGCTCTGCCTTCCCCTCAGTGTTTCAGCTAGAAAAGCTAACGTTAACTTGCACCAACACTGCTGTTGCCTCTGGCTCTTGCCAAACTCACGGTGCACATCTGAGAACAGGGTACGCCGGGGGGACGGCGAGCACCCAGCGGGTACACGGATACGTGTGGGCGCAGGAGAGCCAAAACGGGGATGGGTTATCACGTCTCCTCGGGAAGGAGAGGAGCCGGGGGACGGCGAGCAGGGGAGCGCGGGAGCGCGCCGAGGCCTGCGGTGCCGGCCGGGCCTCGCCGCTTGCCGTTCCCGCGGCGGACCACGAGATGGCTCCGTGCGGGGTGACCCGGCGCCCGCTGAAACCCCAGAGGCTGCGCCGGCTGAGGAAACAAATCGGTGTTTCCTGTTCTGTCACATTTTAAAGGCGCTTGCTCATCCGCGGGTCCGCCGGAGGACGGACACGCCCCTCCGGCAGACCTGAAAGCTGTTGCTCGGGAAAGAAAAAGGCAGCCCGAGCTGCCCGGCGAAGATTTAGGCCTGAGATCAGACCGAAAAACGCCTGCTGCCCGGGGAGGTCGCTAACTGCTGCTAGGGCCTCTCGCCTGTATGTTAAGCGGTGAAGTGGGCAGCTGGTTTTCCACCGCGAATGCGCTTGCACCTCGGTTTGAAAAATAAATGGCTATCAGTAGGAAATGGGTGGGGTGACTAAGTAGGTAAAGGTGAGAGAGAGACATTGCAAAGACTTTCAGGGCTTTAAAAGTTGGAACAGAAGGGGTTTTTTTTTTTCCCCCTTGCTCCTTTGAGGTAGGCTGTTTGTATGAAGAAAATTCTGCTCACATTACAAAAGGGGGATGTCAGGGGGTTTGACTGTCATTGAGGTTGAAATGAACTTTGTCACCCTGTTTAAATATTTAAGTCTCCTGACACAGGCAAATACATCACGAAGTGCTAAAAAATATATTTAAAAATACAGCTGCCTTTGAGATTAAGCATTCCTATTCCCACTGTATCAGTTCACTTTGCTCAAGCAACCCTGAAGTATAGAGCATGGCAAGAAACTCTGGACCAGAGAAGCAGCTCCATTATCAGAATCTGCCTATTTGTGCATTTGAAGTGGTAACACTTTGTTTTAGACTAATAGTTTCAGCCACTTTGTTGATTTTACTGATTTCCAAGAGGTTAAACATCATATTGATATGCACGTGTATCAGTTTTCTTTGTGCATCCAGTAATACTAATGTCTTATTCCTTTAAATAGGTGTATTTTTATTATAGTTTCATACCATTTTGCATACTGGTGATATTTAGGGGATTTTTCGGACTATCTCTTAGCAGTCTTACCTTCCCTGCACAAATACAGGGTTTCCACTGCCACATTGCTACCTTGATTGTATTAAAAGTGCTAATTTAACTTAGAAGTCAGAAAACGGTCTTCAAAACCCACTCTAACATATCCCTGCTTTGGGTGCAACATTAAGGAAGGTACTGGATGCACTTTAAAATGAAAGGTCATTTTTTTAGATTGAGTTTGGCAAAATCATTGTTTGGAGAAATTGTTGTAGCGTGGTTCAGGGCAGAAATCAGTTTTATGTTGGTATATTATGTCTGAGGTGATCTCAAAGGGCAATAGCCTGCTGGGCAACTGTGAGTGTGGAAGGCTGCAGCTGCAGGCACTTGTGTGAGTGGGAGCCCTCAGTCACGATTTAAAGTCTTATTTCAAGGACAAACTGTACACACCATATTGACAGCAAAGACAAACTTTCCATTTAGGTTCACCCCTTCCCGTGGAGGTGGAGAGACTCATGATTATCACAGTTTTCCTCTCTTGTGGGCCTCACAAACCACTCTCTGTGAGGCTGGAACTGGGGGCTGGAGTGGAAAAGTCTACAAAGAGCTGAGGGAGACCTCACCTCACACACATTGGTGGAAATGATACCACAAAGGTATCGCAGCCCAGCATGAACGGCAAACCTCCATTTTCCTGATGGTTTCTGAACCTCCAGCTCTGATCCCATGCAGATTTGGTTGTGGTGGACTTAACTGGTAACACAAACAGCTTCCAACTCTAAATGCATGAAGGATGCTACAGAATCCCACAGCTGATGAGAAGCAAGTCATTTATACATCCTTACAGATTGCTTTGTACATTTCTTGAAGGCAGAAAATATACAAGGCAGTTTGTTCACAAACATTTCAAGTAAATCCTCCCATATCTGAAGGAGGAGACGGCTCAGGTTGTGTTTCTGTCCTTACAGCAATAGGACTATAGGGGCCTGATTCTGAAAAGTGCAGAGCGTATGCAGCACCTGCCAAGATAAATGAGGGCTGAAGGTTCTCCGGGGTATCAAAAAAATAATCACTCCAGTTTCTCTACTACAGGGTTTTTTTTGAGTTTGGGACTGTATAAACCATACATCACATGCTAACATTTATGTCCTTCAGCTGTATGACATCACTTGTCACTTAATGTAAATTTGTTCAAGCTATACAAAAGCCAAAGCAGATCCTGTGTCTGAAATCTGAGCTCCTAGTTACGAAGGAACATACATACTCTTACTGACTGACTCATAATTTTTTCGCTCTTATGTTCAAGCTAGTGAAAAATGAATATGAAACCAGGAATTAAAACACAAGTTAAAACCTGCATAAGAGGTTTTAAGCAAACTGTGAAAACTGCGAATCTATGTCCAGATCCCACCTCCTTTCAGTCACAGAAGTAGTCAGTGTGTAAATAAGCACTTTCAATGGGCACAGTGGGATGTGGATTCGTTCAGCGTGACACTGATGTGTTTGATCTGTGGTTGGCCTATAGGTATATGCCCATGTGTGGGCAGTGTGGACACTATCTGCATGACAAAGTGTATGCATGACAAATATATTGGGCCAGTGGTTTAAGCAATCTAACGATATGTTTTGGGTATATTTGTTAAAGCTTTATCCTTTGTGAATAAAGCAACTCATGTTTTTAGTCTGCCACTTATACTTGCAAAGATATCTATTTGTCCATCCATCTTCTGGCTCGCTTTGGTTTCAGACTGTTTTGTTGTGAAGTGTTGCTTTAGGGATACACAGTGGGATGTATGATGTGGGATATGTGGTGGGATATATGTTGTGTTTGAGGTGATGAGTCTGTGGTCCTCCTGTGCATACCGGACGTGAATTCCTTTCTAGCTATGCACACCAGCTGCCGGCCAAGTTCTGTCTCCTGCACTAACATGTTTCTGCACTGAGAGAGACACTTTGTTCACATCTGGAGAGTAGCTGATGCAAAGTGTCATGATCGCAGAGGACAAAGCAATCCCACATATAATTCAGACTAGTCATGTATGTGGATTTGAAAATACAGGCTAAAATTTTGAATATGACCTTGTCTTCAACAGGAAGCCAGCGGAGGAAATGAAGTGATGGTGTGACATCTTTTCAGCAGAGAGGCTGCTCTGACCTAAATCAACTTTTCTTGAGATTAGCTGTTTCAAGCCTGGATACTTGAATGATATTTGTGAATTTTGGCCGCCAAATATACATGGATTACTGTAAATAGAAATGCATCCCCTATCCACAGAGAGAAGAGAGCATTTTTGAAAACAAGGATGAATTGTGTGCAAGGAGGGAGGTGTTCAAAGGAAGCCTGAGACTGGGCCCATCTGTAGTAATCTGAGAGGAGATGTTCTGGGAAAGGGAGACACTGTTGTGTGGGTGATGGTGATGTCTTCAAAATCCTCTGATGAGGAATTAGATATGTGATCACATCTATGTCTCTGCATGGATGATCTGATTAAAAACATAGGAAACATTTGGGAGCGGACAGATGTGAGGAGCTCAGTAAAGAGGATAGCTAGGAAAATATGACAAGAGGTCTTCAAATAGGAAAAGAGTAAAGATACAGAAGAATTAAGAGTTAGATCAAATTATTTTGAGTCATGCATGGTTTGTTTATTTTCATATATTTATTAGAACAAAAAGGAAGTTGAAAAGTAGAAATTCCGTGCTGAGCTCAGGAATCCTCATATATAAGACAGCTGCAAGCTGGGAAGGTGTTTTCAAGGCCCAGCTTTGCAACATCACTGTGATATAGGCACAGGCAACATGAAAACCAGTTTTATTTTCAGCTTTGGTCACTGATGTAGATAGGATTGAATGTATGTGCGCATCTGTGTGTTTGTGTGGGGAGTATATAAGTAGAATAGCACATAGTGAATTTACCTCAAGTTTTCATAAAAGTTGTGTCACCTAGCTTTGCACAGCAAATGCACATGTGAACAGGGTTAAAAGTGAACATAAAACCCTTAACTTATTTTACTTCCTTGTTATTTGAATGTGTGTACTGAAACAGCCTACAACATTGAACATTGGGTACGTAGGGTTTTTTTATGACATACCTTGCTGTAGTTTAGTTGCAGAAACCACAACTATGGATTTCCCAACTTCTGTCCATGAGTCTAATTTCTTGGTTAGAACAATTCACACTATCATAACATTTTACATTTTTGATTTTAAAAAGGAAAAGGGAAAAGATTTGACAATACAATCTAAAGAATGTATTTGGATTAAATCACAGATCTAGAGTATTTGAACCAATGTTTGCACACTACTGAGAACACATTGCCTCCTTTTAGATAACAGTGATTTTATCCTCAAAAACAAATTATGAGGGTGGGACCTGGGTACTGTCCAGTATGATGATATGGAACAGAGTATCAGATAAGCTATTCCCCTTCTGATTTGATCCTGAAATGGGGGCAAATTCAGTCAGTTTATTCAGTCAGTGACCAGGTGGATGTGGTGAGATTTTTGGGGATGAACAGGGTGAGCAGACATGCATATCTATATCTATTTCATATACAGAGTGCCTGAGCAAGTGCAAAAGGTCCAAGAGACTATTCTTATAGAAAAAAAGAAGAAAATGTTCTTAAGAAAACCCATCAGCAATGGAATCTGTTTGGTCTCAGGAAAACTCACCAAAGAGCATAGGACTGGCTTTGTCCACAAATCTGAGTTGGGGGTTTATCAGTGGGAGAGTTTGGTGGGGGGGAATGCGTTTCACATCATGGACAGGGGACGTCCTGTGCTGCTCCATGACCTTGGCACCTTGGTGGCTTCACTTGGTCCTGAGAGCCCTGCCTTGGTAGCAATTTTGCCTTCCACCAGTAGGAGACCGGTTTCCATAACTGTATTCCTTTCCTAAGGAGAACTGATTGTGGGCTTTATATAGCTTTGTAGTACGTACTGATAGCCAGAATACCTTATATCACTTTATACAGGAGGAGTGCATGAAAGTGAGGGAAATATCCCTATTGACTTTGGCTACATGATGTTTTGTGACGAACACCATGTTTTACCAGCAAAATCACCACGGGAAAAGATACTGGGCTTTCACAAAATGAAGCTTCTTGTATTTGGGTAAGGAAACACAGAAAACTTTCAGACGTAGCTGGGCTTGATCCAGTCTCGGTTACTGCAGGCGTAGACGAGGTGTGGGGTTCAGCACTGACTGCTGTCAGCGCAAGCAAATCCCACGCCGCAGGGGATAAGACGAGAAGTAGGCCCATAGACCTAGCCTGAGGAAACTCATGTCCTAGTTCAGCATATTCCAGCCTTGGCAGTTTCAGGGGCAGGATCCCACTTCAGGGGCAGGATTCCCACCTCAGAGGTCAGGATTTCTGCTGGATTTCTGGGTGCTGGATGAGCAAATGGTCTGTGTCCTGCTTTCCCAGCTTCCTTCCTGTCCTGTCCCACACACAGCAGGCTGTGGCAAGGTTACTCTCCCTTTCTTTGCTAAAACATGGAAGGAGCACCACCTCTGCCACCTCCTTCCTCCTCCACCCATTCTGGCTGTGAGCTGTTAGAGGTGTTGCTGCCTGTCTTTCTCCCTCCCTCCCTCAAATATGACAGCAGGTTTTAAGGGTTCTGTATGGGCAGGGGTGTGCATCCTTCTTTTCTCCTCCTTCACCCCTGTTTCCTTGCAATAATGCAGTCGTCTGGTGATCGGAGTCAGCCATGCCTTTCTACCCCCAAAACTACTCCCATTCTCTATGTGGAAAAGTCAGGCTGCCAAATGAGAGTTGGGTACCTCTTGTAGACCACTTCTTGGGTCAGTCTAACCACATGGACGTGATACTAAACATGCGAGAGACAGGAATTTGCTAGAAAGCCACAGTGAGATATTTAGACACATGTTTAGCTCTTAGGATGAGACTATTTCCTAGACTTTATAAGATTATCCCTTTTCTTAAAGCTAAGTATATGCTTCTGAGCAGGGTCCGGTTTTTACATGTGCTTAAAGCTTTCTTAAAGCTAAAGCTTCTGAGCAGGGTCCGGTTTTTACATGTTGCCTTCAAACAGCCTCAGGCTGTGTAACAGTTCAAATGTGAGAGGTGTGTCATCTGTAGCAATAAGACGGGAAGATGGTTTTGGTGAAAATATGGTTACTCTTTAATATTGATTATACCTGTTGAATCCAGATTTGGGGTGATCAGTTTTTCATGCTATGTTGTCTGCCTCTCTTGGCCAGGCTTTTTGCTTCGTTCACAAAGCTCAAGAAAATATGAGAAATATTAATTAAATTATACATTCACTTTCCAATGAGATAAGATACAGGCTTTTTTACTTTGTTGGAAGCTTTACCTAAATAAAAAGACATCAAAGGGCACATTTGTTCTTTTGTTTATTTAGTTTTGTTATATGCTTTATAGCTTTGTCTGGTATTCAAAGACCTAAGCAACTTTACTGGGATCAATAAGAAGCACTGATCCATCCCTCAACCTTACCCAGACTTCTCCCTCATGGCGGCTCCAGAGCTTTAACACTCTAGGTGGAGTGTGTCTGGCTCCAGGTAGAGTCTGTCAATATTTTTCATCTGATACAGTGTATGTATTTTTCATATACATGAAAAAGGCAGTTTCAGCAGTACCAAACAACTGTGAGAATTATATTTCATTTTATCAAGTTATTTGTCAAAACCAACCAACCAAAAAGTAAGTTTCCTTAAACTCCTGAAAATAAATTGGAAAACATAGTTTTATTTTTTTATTGCAATACTTTAAAATAAATAGTATAATTTTCTGGTTTGAAAATACTATACATGTTCAATTTTCCTTGAAATGTATTTTAAAAAAGTAAAGAAACTCTCAAAATCACAATGAAACTTCTGTTTCAGGTTAAGTTAAATATTTCATGCAGTTAAAAAAATTGTTGAAAAATCTTAGATTTGCTCAACTTTTTTCTGAACGTCCTGTGAATGGAAGCATCAACAATCGCACAACTTTAGTTACTGACTTTAATTTAACTCTATTCCTGGAAAAAAGGCTGGTTTTCTGTCACTTATGAGTAGGGTCCTACAGTCAATACTAGTGCTTGTTTTCCAGGAATTTAAGCAGCCAGGTACATCTTTTTAAAGGACACATAGCAGATTAAGCACACAGAAGGCAGAGTGCAGATGGCATGTAAACCAAGCTTCCTTCAGTTTAGACAAGTAAAAAGATAGTCATTCAAAATAGAGAAATACCTAACGCTATTCCCTGTCTTGATTGCTTCTAAACTTCTGAGTATTCTTTGGGATTCAGATAGCCTTTTTTTTTGTGGACACCTCTTTTTATTCTGATCCTCCTACAATTTCCAGCACCGTCTAGCTTTTGACTCTCCTGATCAACTCCAGATCAAGGTGGCTTCAGGAAGTTCATTGCTCTGTAATCTAGACCGAAAAAAAGAAGCTTGTTGTTCCACCATTCAGATGTCCATACTGATCTTACCAGTAAGGAACAGATACTCAGGATCATCCTTTTTCAAATTATCCTGGAAAACAGAGACACATGCTACGCCACGAAGCCATCTGTAGATCATAGCGTCTGAAAAAATCAATCTAGAATTTGCAAATGGTGTGATGGGTTAATCTTGGCTAACAGCCAAATGCTTACCCAGCTGCACTCCCCCTCCTCAGCAGGACAGGGGTAGAAAATAAGAAAAAAACAAGAATGAGAAAGGTTGTGGGTCGAGGTAACGACAGGGAGATCACTTACCAATTACCATCACCGGCAAAACACACTCGACTTGGGAAAATTAATTTAATTTATTGCCAGTTTAAATAGATCTGGGTAGTGAGAAACAAGAATACAAACATTAAATCAACACCTTTCCTTCCCCTTTTCCCAGGCTCAACTTCACTCCTTCATTTCCGCCTCCTTTCACTGCCCCGCTGAGTGTTGCAGGGAGGATGGGGAATGCAGGTTACGGTCAATACATAGCAGTTTCTCTCTGCTGCTCCTTCCTCCTCACACTTTTCCCCTGCTCCAGTGTGGGTCCTCTCCACGGGCTGCAATCCTTCAGGAAAAAACCTCTTCCAGTGTGGGCTCTCCATGGGCTGCAGTTCCTTCAAGAATATCCATCTGCTCTGGCGTGGTCCTCTCCTCGGGCTGCTGGGGAATATCTGCTCTGGTGCCTGAAGAACCTCTTCCTCCTCCTCCTCCTCTGACCTTGGTGTTTCCTCTGTTGTTTCTCACTCCTTTTTTCCCCTCCTCCTCTGCCTGTCTGGTGTTTTCTACTGTTTCCTAAGTATGTTTCAACAGAGGCACCACAGACTCCCCTGATGGGCTCAGCTGTGTCCTGTGGTGTGTCCACTGGGGAGCTCGCTGGAGCTGGCTGTGTCCAGCATGGGGAAGCCCCCAGCCTCTTCTCACAGAGGTCACCCTTACAGCCCTCCTGCCACCAAAACCTTGCCAAACACAACCAATGCAATGGTACATATGTGGGTTCACCAAATCATCCTTTCCTGTTCCTTTCTTTTTCCCAGGAAGCTGTAGGGACACTGCAATGAAGGCAGAGTTTGTGATGACTCCAGCAACATACAGAGGGAGAAGCAGTGAGAGAGGCGTTTGTTGTACATGCCTGAGGCTTAAAAGGCAGCTCCCCAGATCTAGGAAAGTTGTAAGATACCAAAATTAGCTCATGCTGAAAAATGCTTGTTCACTAATGGCAATAACAACTGTGTCATGTGTTCACTACAGAGATGCCCAAGGACACTCACCTGTAGTGTATTAAAAAGGAAGAGACCAGAAATGTATTAGTGCTGGATAGATAAAATTTTTAAATGGTTATAGCTAGATGGACTATAGAGATAGTAATCTGATATGTATGCATGCACTGTACATTTTTATACTAGAGTTGCAGCATAAATGACCCCATTAAATCCTGTTATTTTCCTAATCCAATAAGCGCTTAATCTCATTGCAAGTGTTGGAAATAATTATTCATTTATACACTTGTTTTTGCCACACATTTGATGTCAACAAGGAGTGTGCCTTTGACTAATCAGTTAAAACAGCTGGCGGATAAAGTAGTGAATGAGAATCAAGAATGTGCTATTCCTAGGAAGGAGGCTGTTGGTGGTTTTTCTTTGGTCTGAGATGTTATTGATTCTACAAAGAAATGTTGTATTATACACAAAGAAAACCTTTTGTAGGACGGGCTCTACTCTGTGTTAACAATCACCAGGACAAGGGTGAAAAGTAAAAAGCTTTGTGGTTCTCAAGCTGCCTCAGCCTGCTGCCTTACTTGTCCCTAACTCATTGCATTTTGCAGCAGTGAATAGGTGGAAGGACTCCAGTCTTTTTCAACACTCTTCACTTCTCTTACCTCTCAAATGTCTGCCATACCGAGCTGGGTGAAGAAGGCTACGTAAAAGTCAGATGTATGAGTTTTGCTGGTTGACAATTCCCTCCCAAAAAAAGGAAACTCTCATGAAGACCATTGCAAGGAGAATCTTGTTCTTTTGTGCTCCTACATGAGCTGTAGCAGATAGAGTGAGTCTATTCTGGTCACCAAGGACCTGTTTGATGGTCAGATATTTTTAAGTTTTTTCAGCTCGATTCTGTCACAGTCTTCCTCACCCCTCTTGGGAAACACTTCACTCCCCTCTTTAGAAGCAATTCATGTGCATGCCGGGACTTACGTTGGGCTTACTGTTCCACCCCAGCAGTGTTGCAGGACACTGGGGTGGAAGTGGGTGCCATGGAGAAGGGTGAGCCCGCCCAGCCAGGGGCCTTACTGCTACAGACCAACACGGTGCCACTTGTGGGAGAGGGTCCTGGCAGTCGCACCTTAGGTGAGGACAGGGAGGCAGACACAAAATGAATAGAAGTTGCACTGTGGATTGTTTCATCCCAACTTGCCGCACTTCTGTGTGTGTTTATTACAGCTGTAGATGCGATTATTTGTCACTAAAGAGAAGGACTATCCTTTGTCAGAAGAACAGGAAAAAAAAGATGATGCTTTTGCTGTCACAGCTGTGGTCTGGAACGTATTGAAAGTATTAAAGCATCAGGTAAGAAAGGAAACATTTTAAAGGTTAAGGAATACTTCAGAGTAGATAAGCTTGAAGTTATTTTTAACACAGGTGTTTCTGTAATGGTGCTATACTGTATGAGGAAACTTCACAGTTCTCCATGACACTCATGCTAGGTGTTACACCTTTGCAGAATGATGGCTTAGTAACTTTGGCTGTAATGTAATAAAATTAGGAACACTTGCAAAATCTACTCCTGCTAAAGATATTTCCCCTTTCACAGTCTGTGCTTTTCACATAGGTGTTTATTTCTGTATTTGTATTTACAACCTTTCTTATAAAAAGGATGAACTATATTTGAAATTTTGGGAGGCTACTTGCTACTTCTCAAGTAACTCCACCAAAAATGTTAAGAATAGGAAATCAAGGGGATATACCCATTGAAAATAGTGTGTCCCGAGGTATGCTCATTAAGACAAAATAGCTGCAAGGCTTCCTACAGTCAGTCCATCAGTTCCATCATATATAACCAAGAAACGTAAGGAAAGATCCAAACCTTACCTAATATCTAGAAATACTACAGTAATGGCCACATTAGAAATGCTGTTGGTAGAAGGACACTCTCTTAGCTTTCAAGCTCAATAATGACAGTAGAATAGGGACAATAATGAGAAAAGTTGATGAGAATTTCAGGAAATATTAGCGGTGTTCTCACACCTCTTACAATGAGGAAAGTTGTCCTCATTGAGAGAGTCTTTAGATTATCCCATCACCTTCAGATAACGTTTGAGGAGTGGATGCTGGGCAAAATTACAGATTGTCTTCCAATAGCCCTTATCTTTCTGACTTCTGCCTATTATAGCAAGGCATCTGAAAAGGGAAAAATCACGTGTGTGACCCTTCCTGGAATTCATAACATGTTGCAGACATGCTTCCTAAGGATCAGTGGTGTGACAGTATCACAGCTGCTGGACGCATAATCAAGGGTGTATCTCCAGCAAAGGCTGCTTGCACCGAAATCTAGGGAAATGCTTTGCTGAGTGACATAAGCTCCATGTGCACAGGTATCTGTTGCCAGAACACAGTGGTGTGACAGAATAATATTGAAGTGACGCTGAAAACTGTTGAAAGACCCTGCTCAGGCCTTAATATTGTGAAATGCTTGAAAAACTTATTTGTATTCTTTGTAGATGTAACTGACTGGTTTTCAGCCAGAATAAGCAAACAGAGGACCAGTTTTGGGTCTTGGGTCAATGAGATAATTCCTCCAACCTCCTGGCAAATTTAGCTGAATTATATTATTCATAATGTGGTCTGTGAATGTTTGCTCCTATTTTAGGATACTTAAATGGCAATTTAAAATAAGATGGAGTTTTAGAGACTTATGGGTAACTATCATGTATCATCTGGCATCATTTTGGGTCATATTTCTGAAGGGTAGTTCCCCTGTGTATGCATATTTAGAACTGGAAAGGTGGAAGACTTGTTTTTGCACCTTAAATTCTGTTATGGGTGCAAATCTACAGATTGCATCAATCAGGA
This sequence comes from Aptenodytes forsteri, assembly GCF_000699145.1. NCBI lineage: Eukaryota > Metazoa > Chordata > Aves > Sphenisciformes > Spheniscidae > Aptenodytes > Aptenodytes forsteri. The sequence continues at coordinate 2,125,407 of NW_008796217.1, forward strand.
CTTGTCAGTGTAAGTTACACAATTTAAAAAATCAATTATTAAATATATGTATCCTTGTGCAAGTATAAGAATCAGGAAGCAAATTATGAAAGCCTAAATTGCATGTGTGGATAAAAACCCTTGACATTAGCCTATTCAAAGTGATTCCTTTCAGTGGCTTAACCGAGGCTATTAGAGGGACTAGGTGTCAGAGCCAGTATTAAAATGGAAAATGGAAAAAGTATTTGATTGATTGGTTAATCTACTGAACAACACTGACTCACGTTAATAAGGTTAGTATCCTGTGTGTGGCCTTAGAAAACCAAGTCTGTATTTCCAGCTCTGCCCTTCACCTACTGGATGACCTTGAACACATAGCATTGCCCAGTGCTTGAGTTTTCCCATTAAAAATGGCAGTAAAATTTCCTCACCTTCGTAAAATTCCATGAAAGCAGTTAATAAAAAGCATTTCACAGGAGTCGGGTATTATTCTTACTACTGACCTATTATTCTGGCAATTCTTGTAGGTTATGAGAGAAGAAATTTCCTCTGCCAGCATGCAGCCAAGAGGGAACTTGTAGCTGCTGTAGTTACAGATAATCTCTAGCTGCAGCGTGGTTTGAGGTCAGATCAGCAATAGCCATAGATTTTCACAAGTCTTAAAAGCTGCTTCTGGATGGCAGTAGCAGGAAAGACCATGAATATCCCAAGGAAAAAAAAGATGGTGACAAACTTTCCTTGTAATTGGTTTGCATCAGTCAGAATATCTGTGAAACACAAAGGTCAAGCAACTTATTTAAAAAAACCCTATGTGAATCTAAGATTAGCCTTGACATTTTCAAAACCTCAGAAAATTAGGGGAAGGGCTGCAGCCCTGAGGATTGTGGTCCCTTAGGCTGACTGGAGGAGAGATTATATTAAACATTTTGAGACCTGAATGATCCATTCTGTATTAGAGAAGATTTACAAGATCCTCAGAGTACGCTTGAAACATCTGACTGAGAGAGTCTGTGGACTTTCTGCTTTCTTGGTAGGGATTCTCAAGGGCACTATTAAGGAATCAACTATTGTGATTGATGGAAAAATAAAGAAATTGAAGAAGAAATGAAGACAAACTGTAATGTGGACTTTTTCCTGCAGTCCCATGATATCTTCAACATTAAGTGATTTTGGCAGATAATTTCTACTATGAAGCATGTGGATAGCCAGAAGGCTATTAAGAAAGAATGATGCTATAATATAAGCATGGAGGATTCTTATAAAGTGTATCTTTCTCTTATTCAAAGTACATGATGAAAAATGATGTGTCCAGAGTGCTAACAAATTATAACAAAGTATAAATTCTCCCTATATATATATATAATACTAAACTGCCTTTATTATCATAAGCCACCATTCTCCCCCCACACCCCTGCTACGCATTTCCTATTTATAAAAATAATTTCAACTATATCTTTTAGCTAATCATGGCTAGCTCCATACGCAGGCTGACGATATGCCTGAGGTGATAATATGTCTGGTCAGTTAGACCAGTGTGTGGTAGATGTAAAATGCTTAAATGGGAATGCAGAATTCTGATGGAGTAAGACCCCATGTTCGCTTTGCGCAGACGAAAATGATCTCATCATGTGCAAGATGATAGGGGGTAAGACTCCTCCTTTCTTCCTGGTACAAATTAAATCTGAGTGACGTAATGAATATACACATGCAGCTAGATGAATTCGCTCTCCCACCCATGTATGTAGCTTACAGAGTCTTATTATTAGTTTGTCTTTCCCTGTTCTATGAATTAGTTGTGAATAGATTTATTTATTTATTTATTTTTGTTAATTCATAATTGTGTGTGATTCATTAAACCTTTCTGAAGAATGACTGTGAGCCTTTGGATTGCTACAGGACTGTGCTCACTGTGGTGTTGCTGGTCAACTCAGCAACATGGTATTGCTCCCCGTCTCTGCCTGAACAATTGCGAGCATAATGTAAATATAAAGCTTCTATTTCTATCTTAAGAGGGGTTTGTGTGCCCAAAACATCTGTTTTTTTCCATGCTACCATAGGTTTAATAGAAGGCTTTCCTTCTCCCTGTTAACTGTGTCGAGTTTCTATGCTTTGACTATGATCATTATGAGAATATATCATACCCAAGAGCATGTTCATTTTCCACTTTTTCATTTTGCCCAGGGAAAGAATACAAGAGCAGTTTGCAGAGCTAGATGATGCAGACTGGCATTCAAAATGCCATTTTGCTAGTGCTTATTTTAAACCTTGTTCTTCCTGGGCCAAATCGGACAGACTTCAGTCTGTAACCAGTTCCTTTCAAGGTGTATCTACTTGCATCTGTGCCAGTACTCTGGGCAGGAGGATTATGTGGTACTAGCTGCAGTAATGTCAATACTGGTGCCAATATTTTTATCTGCATTAAAGCCAATGCTTTGGCCTTCTATTTAAAAAGCAAAAAACAAAACCCAGTTCTTCCTCATGGTAGAGGTGACGTCAGGCACAGTACAGAAATATTTTGCGTGCCATTTAATGAGTTTTTTGGTGCACATTTTTTTCTATCACCATTACAAAACACGTACTGAAGAAATACATGTTATCAACATTAATGAACAAATACTTAACGCGTGCTTATTTGGAACTCCTAAATAGGGATAGTTCTGGATAGTAAAAAAAGGCAGGTCTAAGACCCTATAGTTGCAGGTGAAGGAGGGATCTGGCTGAAGCCGAGTGACTATTTCAGTGCCCCCTTTGTTTAGATCAGCCTTGTCTGCTCTGTTCTGTGTATCTAGATTTCCAGTCAACCTCACACACAATGAACAGAAGTACAAGTCTCAGGGAGAAATGGAAAAGATTTATTCTATTTGCTTTCACAGAGGGAAGATGCCAGTGTACGCAGAGTTGGGATAGGTTCCTATCGTGACAGAACAAAACTGGCTTTTCAGCTAGTGCCTTACCATGGCAATCTGCTTCAAAGGAACAACTGTCATTTTTGATAAGGATAGTGAGAATTACTGTCGTCTGGAGAGATTGCTGTGCCTCTGGGTTGTATAGTATATTACAACAGAAGGATTTATTCTTTAAGAGATGAATAATTATTCCACTACAGCATTTTGTTGCTGGCTTAGAAAAGACGTCGTTTGTACCCTGCATGATTATAATGTAGCTCTTTAGCTAGTTCTCTTCAAATATAAACTTGTGATATGCTTTTTTTTTTTTTTATATAGCAGGGAGTCAGGCAGAAAAAGTAGCCAGTTAGGGGAAACCTTCACAGGGCAAGTGGATTTGGGGAGCGTGCGTGCATGCCGCATGCCTCCCCGCAGCCAAGATCCAAAGCAGAAGCTCACAGTCTCGCAGAAGCTGCGCAACCAAGTGAGTTTCTCTGTGGCTGAGCCAGTAAGAGCTGGGTGCTAAACTTGTTTCCGCTTGAAGTTGCTCTTTGCATACTTGTTAAGGCAGAATGTTCTACCTTTTCACCTCTGCAATACTGGGTGTGAAACATGAGCCTCTAGGTGTTTCCTGGCTGGCAAGAATTCAATGGTAATAAAATTACTAGTAGAATAAATGTTTCAGAGGCAGTTATCCTCTCTCACCTGTTTGTAATTTTTTATTAATTATTACAAATGTGTTTAAGTACACTACCTGATTTTAATCTGCTGTATTCCCAGGATTTACATATAAAGGTCTTTTTCCCACAGAATAATGAATAATCGCATATGTCAGGGTGTGGTGTTAAAATACTGAAGGTTGGTGATACACCTACTAGCAATCGTTCATTTTGTAAAAGGCTGGATTCTATAAGTAGTTTGCTTTTTATGGCCCTGATCCAAAATTCTGTTGAAATCAGAGTCTTATTGAGTTAAAAAGCTACGGATCTGGTCCCAAATGTTCTTTTATGGGAAGTGTTTGTAGTGCCATTGTTAACAATATATGCAGCACTGGGCGTGTGAACTGTGTAAGTAGAAATTCTACTTTTCCCAAAGCTCTTGCTCACTTTTATGCATTCTTTGCTCAAGCAAACAGCAGGTGGCTTACATGAATAGTGGGGTTAATGAGACTACTTAAGTGAGCAACTCTTTATCAGAGCAAGAGTGAAAAAAAAATCACAAACCGGTCCTCAATATCAGAGAATTTAGGACTTGCCAGATAGCACTGAGAACTATAAAGGATTAATATTATTATATATTGAAAGAAAAGCCAACTAGCGTAGTGGTGGCAGGGGGGAGGAGGGGTTGTTGTTCCAAGAGCAGTAGAGTTAATGAGATCTAATGCTTTTGTTTCTTAATCCCTGAACTGAATTAATCTCTCTCCCTTCCCATGTGACAGCATCCCCTAGGTGCAAGGAAGCCGCAGGGCAAGGTGCATGCTGCCCGGCCAGCCAAAGGGAGGGTGAGGGAGCCGAACCGCCCTTTCCCTTAGTAGAGACAACTAACCTTGTCCCCGCTCTCCTTCCACTTTTGATTCTCATGAGTTATATAGAAACATAGTTATAATCTTTGGCATTTCAGTTCAGAAGTTATTTGGGAGAAGGGAGGGAAAGATAATACAATCGTGTAGACTCCCTTTCCTAACAAAAAAAAAAAAAAGACGCACCCTGAACTCCACTTGAACAGGGCTGAACACAGCTTGCAGTTCCCCATTCAGATTCCATAAACACGTGGCCCTCACAAGTTTTTTTTTGTACACTTTACTTTCAGAATAATTTACCTCAAAAATAGTAAGCCCTAATAAGACAATAAACTATTTGTATTAGGAAGTGGATCACATGGATAATCTTTGTGATTTCTCATTACGTCATCTTTGTGCCAATTAGCGTGTTACCTTTGACTGCTGCCAAACTGAGAGGATGCAAATGGAATATTTTATATGGTTTTATGTTTTGGTCTGCATTTTACTTTCTTTCTTCCATTTCTACATTACTGATTTGACAAAATACAAACAACAGAAATACCAACATATTGCAAGCAGTAAATTTTAAATTTGTGAAGGAAACAGTTTGTAACTAACCAAAGTCTTGACAAACTTTGAAAAGACTGAATTTTGAATGTTGATGGATCTCAAACTGCAGCTACACAGCTGGGTGCCAGTGTTATCTGGGCAAGTGTCAGGTAGGAGTTCACAGCATAATGGCTACTCAAAAAACACCTAACACTCATGTCTAGCAGACAAGATTTATAAATATGAACAGTTAGTGTTTGAAAGTTAAGGAAGTCACAAAGACCCAGCAACAAAGCAATCCAACAGAGGAATCTTCTTCCCACTTTCAAACTCAAAAAGTGATTTCTCTGAAGCAAAAGTGATATCAAATGCTTTTTTAGATGAAAGATACTACAAATAAGAAAGATCTTCCAGGAGAGGCTTTAAAGTGTCTTTCAAAATTAGCAAGCACAAAAAGCCCATAGGTCAAGAATCAGGTCCTCTCCTATAATCCGTATTCACTCAGATAGCATTTCAAACTCAGGTTCCTGGAACTGACCTTCAAAAAGTCATTTCTTCACAAAATGTGTGTTATGCTATTGTCGCTATTCATCCACCTCTAAACACCTGGCATCGGCCAAAGTTCAAAGGAATCAAACAATGAACTGACTCCTTGAGGAAAAAAAAGTAACAGCAGCACCAGGGCTGGTCTGAATGCTAGAAAATGGACAGTGAAGGGTCCCATGAAGCGAAGGGTATTGTGTGGTCAGTGATCCTGACAATTACTATGTTTGAAATAAATTGTATAAAAATTAATGTACTTATTGTGCATATTGTGTGTATAAATACAAGCACTTTCTTACTGATGAGACTTGCAGGGTGCTTGGAATTAACTAATATAAGAATTAGTAGAAATTGTATCTGTAACAGTGCCTCCTCCAATTTTGTGCTTGAAAACAATTTCAATGATTTATGAAGTGGAAGTATGCAATAAAGGTAACTTGTAAAAATTACTGACTCATAGAAGTGAACAGAGACCAAGAATGATTTCTGAATTTTATTTCTTGTATCCTTGTCACGTGAACTGCTATTTCTTCTTACTGGAGACCTTCCTGGTGCACAGCAATACAAGCCTCAAGTGACCTGAGTCTGGGGAAGTCCTGACATAATTCTCTGAAAATCCCACAGGCTTTCTACTTTCTTTTAACAATGATGACAACTCTGATTTTCCTCACAATACCACATTTAAGTATTCAGTGGCTATTAATAAAAACTTGATGGGATTCTAGTCGCAATAGTTGCCATGTATGGAAAGTTTGAAAGCTTTGGGTTAATATGGATTAAGATGTCAAAAGTAGGGAGAGAAACTGAAAACAAAGAAAATCCATCATGGATGCAATTTTGTATTCTCTGCAACTAAAAACCATAGTACAGTTATTGAGAAATCAGATTCATGAACACGTAAAGAGTCCCAGATGACCTGAGGGGCAGAAATCAGGCTTTGCTTGCTAAGAAGTTGAGGACAGATAATGCTGAGCTCCTGGCTGGGCAGCCTCTGGAGCATTTAGCCTTAGGAAGACCAATCAGTCAAAACCAGAGCAATGTGTAGTATGTACAGCTCTTGAAATGGGCACAAAGATTGCAATTTACCTCATTGACTTTTAAGCTACAGTAACTTGGGAGGGCTCAGGAATCTCACTTTACTACCATTGCAGCCATGGATTATGTTAGATTTAGAAGATGCTAGTGACACTTGTGGGCCTGTAGACCTGTGGCCTTATGGACCTAGAAGAAAGGGTCCTGTCTTGAGTAAGGGCCTTTTTATGCCCTACCACTATAAGAGAACTGACTTCTGTACTGGAGATTTACGTGCTAGCACAAAGCCGGTGGATGTTCTCCTGCGTTGGCTGCCCTCCACTTCCCAACAGAAAGATTGCACTGGGGATAATAGAGCTGTGTTAGGATGGTGGGACATGGTCAGCTTATTGGGATGCTATGGCAGAGCAGAGCTTTGCTGGCAGAGGCCTTGGTAAGCATCTGTGCAAGGAGCCAAATTAAAACAGCTTGTGTGCTGCTCTCAGTCTTGACCATTTCGCGGTCAATGGGTCCAAAGGCTGGAGACTCAAATGTTCTCACAGTCTCACTCTTAAAAAGCAGATCTTGAGCTACAGAAGAGAATGTGACTTGGAATATTAAAATAGGTTGCTGGTTGCTAGATATGTCTTCCTCTAATGATACAGGAGATGTTCTGGACAGGAACATCTAGAAACCCCTAGAGACGTCCTTTAAAATCATCAGGAATTAACTTGAATTTTCCTTTTTCCTCTCTCTGAAAAGTTGTTCATATCCTGTGGGAATTTGATGAGGTTTGTGGGCATGACCCTGGTTTGTTAATAAGATGGGCACTTTCAGGTTTTCATGAAAATCTGGTGTTTAGTTATATTTCTCAAGAGGGATTTAAAGGAGAATTTTTTTCAGTGATACAAATGGTATTTTGGTGCCTATATTCCCCACTGAGTAATACATTTGGATTCCCTATCATTTATTGAGAAATTAATGGCTCCACAGTATCGGAGTAGTAAATGTCAAAATAGATAAAGCTAAATGGAGACTAATCACTTTTATGGACATCAGGTATCTTCAGATATAGAATGTGCATTAATGTAATCCCACAAAGTGTGGATTAGGTGAATTAACTCAAACTGATCTTTGAAAAATAAAAAGGAATGTATATAGAAAAAAATAGCCAGAACTGGATTTTTGGATAGAGGTTTAAGTGAAGAGTAAAGCTGCTGTGTTCAACAAAGTTTACTGAAGACTCATTTGGGTGTAAATGGAATCGGAGTCTGGCTCTAAGAGTGACTTAACAGTGACTCAACATGCGGAATTGTTGCTCCAAATAGTAGCTATCAAAGGCATCTTGCCTTTGCGTAAATGACTAATATAATTAGCTTATAACATCACCATAGGCATTGGCAAAAGTAATCATCATTACTATCCATTGTGTTCACAACATCTGAACCATTCATTTGGAAGCCTGTGAAACAGAAACTTCTATCCATCTCAGGAGAACTTTGTTTTCACCCTCCACACATTTTCTGCAGGGGCCTGTTTTCCATGCCTCCCCATCCTCCTGCCCATTCTTAAACTGCTTACAAAATGTAATTAGCATTGTTCCTGCTTGCTTCGTCTTTATTTTTTTTTAAAGGAGTGAGGCGGAGATGGGAAAAAAGTGTTTTTACAATAAAAACAAATACAAAATTCCTTTGTACACAAAACCTTGTCCTGCTTGGTTAGCTCAATTAAACATATGCAGAAATAGGCTCACAAAGTAGGTCCTATTTTGCTGTTAGTTTCATTCATACAATTCTGAAGTTATACGGGTGTAACCAAGGTCAGAATTTAGTCCATTGTATGCTTAAAAAGAAAAAGAAAGTACTGGAAGAATTTAATGTTTCACTTTTCTAACAAAACGGATGTGCTTCCATAGCCATGAAAATAAGGACATGACTTGAATGGGTTACCATCACTATGATACTAAGATAACTAATCTGAGACTGAATGCTGCTCTTTTTCAAGAAAAACAGGCATAATGATGAATAGTATCATGGCAGCACTATTATTTTGCTATGTAGTACTCTCTTCATATTATTAGATGTTTGTGAAATTGCAATTAAAAGCTTGCCTTATTTGCTAATATACTCTCTTCTTTCATTAAAGAACTCTTGCTGTGAACTTTGCCTTTTTTGAACGTGCTTAGCTGTGGTGTTAAGGAAGGGTTTAATCCTTTTAGCGAAAGAGACTCCTGTTCGTAGGCCACTAAAATGTTTAAGTCACATCTGATTTAAGACTAGATTGCTCAGCACCTTGTAGGATTAAGCATAGTCACACCTTCCTGTTTCTGGTTTTAGTAATACGTAGTGTAATAACTCCAGTAATAGCTGAAATAGTGCTTCTTCAAATATCCAGGTAGTAATTCAGGTCTACCAACTCTACCGGTGTTGACAGTAGAGCTACTCTCTTTCTGTGGTTATCTACTGCCTACTGACCTGGGTGGTGATCTGTCAGTTTGCTAGGGTTCGGTTCAGGTTGTGGGCTCACAGAAAACTAGCTATGTCTTCGCATAGATCACAAACAGTAAATGTGATGAACTGACTCATTGAGTAGTTGTAGATCAGCCTTTGTGTGTGCAGCAAGCTGGGGATGTTTGGGATGTGCTGGGGTAGCTATGTGTGCACAGTCTTGCCTGATATGTCCTGTGTTAGACTTCCTGCATGCACGCAGGTAATGTGAAGTAGGTCTAGGTTGTCTCCTCTTGGACTGGCTTTTACAGCTGTGTAAGCTCCTATGTACTTTGGACTCTCTTTCCAATGGCAAGTGTGGCTCCCCTCCCTCCTCTTTCACCATCTCTTTGGGCCTTTCAGGAAAGGAAGATGTGATGGATTTCTATGGCACAAGAAGCCCCTCTCAGATAAGTCCCTTTCCCTGGTATTGATTAATCACCCACAGTAAACTCTTGAGAATAAACTCTGCATGTAGCTTCCTGTCTTTCAGTAGTCTCCAGAAGTTAGAAAGTAAACTTTATTTGTTTGAGGTCAGGGGATGTCCTTCTTTCCATTATTTATAGTGCATGTGTTTTGATTAGACAAACAGCCACTGAGGTGATGCTTCTTTTATTAATAATGCAAACACTGTACAAACTTATTGGTTTGTTTATAATCTGGTATGATTTTTTTTAAAAGGTCAAATAAAAAACAAAACAAAAAAGTTTTGAAAAGTTTTTGAAAGTTCAGAGAAGTGACAAACAGGAAGATGCCCAATGCAAAGTTCATTTCTACAGAGCTACCAGGAAACCTCCATTCCTCCCTCCAACCTGCCCATTCTCAAACACCTACAGGTTTAAAAGTGGGTGCTTTAAGCTGTGTTCCTAGATCATAGACACCTAAAATAAAGACCTTCCTTCCAGACTTGAAAATATTCACAATCCATAATTTGAGTAATTCTGAAAAAAGCTCAACAGCCCTTTTAACACCCTATAAAAACCTGAGAATTTTAAAAAGTGTATTTTTCTCTATAAACAATTGAAGATTTAAGATGCAGAACTTCCTATACTCTTGTTTTTGGCTTTGCGTCTTTGTTTCCTTTAAATAACAAAATATTAAATAAAATATTATTTAATTATTTGTCATGCAGCCCAGTCCATGGCTGTGGGCTGACGGTGGTAAGCCAGCAAAGCCAAGACTGAAGGATCCCACCAGTTCTAGTCTTGCTTAGTGTTGAGAACTGCTGCAGCTCTGCTCATGGCCAGCACATCCCTCTGTCCCAAGGCACCCAGCTGTCCATGTGAGCTGACGACAAGCAGCTGAACTTAAAGCAACCTGAGTTAATGTCATTGAGAGACTAGTTTAGCTCTCAGGTTAAGAGTCAGGAAGTGGCAGTTGAGATCGATATGCACAGAACAGGCATATTTTTTAATCTCTTTTTTTCTTGAGCTGAATTTTTGAATGCAAAATCTGATCCTACATATGAGCTCAACTGTGGAAGTGTAATGCAATAGCGTTTAAAAATAGCAACCGCCAAGAAGCAAATTAACACAGAGGAAAACTGTTTGGAGGTGTTTGGTGATGCTTTCCACCAGGCAGGATATGCACAGTTTTTATATACAGTAGGTTAGCATTTCCAAAGGGCAGAGAGAGATGAAGGATAAAGGATAATCTTTTGTAGCTTCAAGGCATGTGAGCTTTATGGATGCTCATTTGCAGTTGGAGAGCCCAAGCAGTGCTATCTTTCAGTCAGGTTTTGCTTTACTCAGAGTTTTCTTTAAAGTGTCATGGCAGAAAATTGACAACATTAAGAACATACCTATTTATGTGCTTCTTTTTAAAGAAGTAAATTAAAACCCCATTCCATATCAAGCTTTTTGCAACACCATACACTGTTTATGGCTCTGACAAACAATGCAGAGATTTGAAACCTGCCCAAAAATTGTTTAAGAGCTGTACTGCTGTAGATTAATGCATTTGTAACATATTTTACTCGGATTTATCTCTGCTCATATGGAATGATGTATTTTTCCCCAAGAACAATACAGATAAAAGCTGAAGATTACAGTTTGTATTAGAGTGGGTAAGCACAGATAAGGGTGTTTCTCTTTGTGGAAGATGAAACAAGTAGAAGAGCCTAAGAACAACAAAGACGCTCTTTCACAGCGGGGGATATATTTGATGACCTACAGTAAATATTATAAATGCCTGAAAGTGCTTTTATATACAAGTATTGTTTTGTAGTAGGCATGTAATAGTATGTATTTGCTATTCTCTTCCAACACAAATAAATATCAGGCTAGAGGAGAGTTATATAACCACAAGATTAGGAAGATGATGAAAATGTAACATTGTCATTAGTTATCGTCAAAGACACCAGTTGTCTAGCAAAGGGACACAAACTCCTCATTGATTTGTTTGCTACACTTACGTTTAGGGCTAGTGTAAGCAACTGCAATAGGTAGGTTGATTTGGGTGGCAAATGTTAATTACTGAGTATATGTTACAGTGGAATAGAATATGGGGCAGCACAGTATGGCAGAACCCTCCCAGTTAAAATCAAATGGGAGCTCAAATGTAAAGTGGGGGCCTGAACTGCAGAATGAGCTTCTACCTCTGGGGTCGTGCAGGAAGTTAAGACTAGAAGATCCTACCAATAATTCAGAAATCTGTTACTGGTCTTGAAATCTATTTCTAGGGACCAGCCTGAAGAAATTTCACCTTTGTGAAAGCCAGCAGTATCGTTCGGGAGCTCTTGGAGAGCTTCCAAACATCTTCCTCAGTGATGTAGGGTGGGCTTCCAGATGCTTTCTTTGTATTGTGGGATATTGTGGATCGATGAAAAGGAGACAGAAAGGAACCTCTTACCGCCTCCACCTGTAGGACATCCTATGTCTCAGCTCTGTGGCAAAGCAACCTTACTTCTGAATTCGCTGGAGAGATACTGTTCACTGGCAAGATACTTCCAGCAATCTAGAAAGAGGGAGCAGGGCAACGTGTGCAGACTCATGAGGAGCTGAAGGGCTGGATGGATCAGAGTCTTAATAAAAAAAAATCCAGAGTGCTTAAGGATTTGAGGCACTGTAGTTTTAGGATTCCCAGCTGCGATAGCCAGAAACTCATTATCAGGGCTCCAACCTGCTAGCTCTAGATACATGTTGAAATCCCAGCAAATGAGCCCACTGGGGAGTTCGGTCCTTTCTGTTCGCATGTGTATTTTAAAATGAAATCACCTATGAACTTTCTTCCTGCATCTCAGATGTGCTGCTGCGCTCATCGTATCCAGACATGCTGCAGCGATAAGGGACCTTGTGTTCAGTGTCTTAATACCTTCTCCCCTTGGCTCCTGGGAAGAAGCTGGGGCTCAGCTTTCTTTCAGGCTCGTAGGAGATGAGTGGGTTAGAAATAGGTTACAAACAGTAAGAAGAGGACAGGGTGAAACTGAGAGGAGTTGGGAATAAATGCCTGGCACTTGGAGCTGTTGGAGTTGTGGTTCTTTTCAATAGCCCATTCTGCCCCTCTGCCTTCTGAAGCAGTGGCAGTGTGTTACGTGTTGCTTTTCTCTTTCTCTTCCCAAAACAGGAGGTGAAACAGTCCCCTGGACAGCCTTTATTGATTATAGTGCTAAAAGGCAGCAGCCTGCCGGGATGAATACAGCTGTGAACAAACGGGAAAGTGGCCGGGCGACTTTCCTCAGTGAGGGGAAACAGAACTGAGGTCTCAGCAGGAATTTCGGATGTCTCCGTGGAACGTGTCACTCCGGTAAGCCAGGCCCTCTGGTGAGGGACTTTCACAGAAATCTGGAAGTAAAGCACTGAGATTTTATAATGTGGGTGTGATCACATGTTGGCCGTGAACATAACAAAGATGTCACGAATTAATCTGCTTCTTAGTTTTGTCTTCTAAAGTTAGCATTGTATGAGAGAACAGAATATAATATTAGGCCTGTAGGAAACATTAAAAAAATGTAAGTAAATCTAAATTATAGTTTAGCTGTCCCTTTTTTTTAATGATTGGCTTTATTCAGAGTATAAGAATAACTGTGGCTTTTGCTGGTAGTTTGAAAAAAGCTTGCAATTTATTTTCTAAATTTTAATGAGAGCTAAATGGTCACCAGCCAAAAATCTTCATATTAATAATATTTAGTTTCTGTTTTAAAAGATGTATTTCTTTTTGAACTAGATCTGATCAATGCACACAATGTTTTTTGCCAAAGATTTTTTAAAACGTTTCGCTTAAAATTGTCCAGATTTTTGATCAAATAATTTGGAAAAACGTATCTGGTTTGTTCTCACATCGAGGAATGCTTTTCTCTGTTTTCTCACTTCTCTGTTTTTCCTGTCCTTTTGACGAATCCTGACTTGAGCGCTCCATTTAAAGGCTGTGAGCATCCCAGAGCGCAGGAAGCCTTCTGGGGCTGCCGATATGCAGCACAGTGCACGACCCCGCGACTGCTCCCTTCTCCACCCGCCCACAGTGCAGCACAGCCTCCTGGACTTCTCCTGAGAAGTGTTGAGGCCCTGCCAGTTCTAGTCTGGGAGCTGGGTCTGTTTAGTACCTCTGAATACTAACTAGGTTGTTTTTACCCAACAGTAATATGTGACAAATTAAACAATATAAATTTTATCTTGATCTTAATTAAGGCAACAGCAATATTCCCATTAACTTCAGTGGGACCAGGATTATATCAAATATTATTTAAACATTTATAATAGCATTAGATAATGGGTTTAGAATAATTAAGAGTCTATTGAAGAAATTTAGCTTGATGGTGGAAAGGCAAATTATGTCAAATGAACGGGAACTGTCGTTTATGGAGGCCTATTGAGATAGTCTTGTTTATTGAGGGAAGAAAACGAAGCTCATAGGAATCTTTCAGGGGCAGAGTCTGAAGGTCTTTTTGGGATTGAGAAAGAGGAGTGGGAATATTAAACAGATGTGTGAAGTGGGAACAGTGTTTTTCACCATCACACAGACTCAGCAGTCAAGAGTATCCAAAAATTAATTTTTGATTGGTAAAATGAGATCCTAGATTCAGTGTAGGCAGTTTCAATTAGATCTGTGCAGATACACAAAATTAATGGGTCAAATAAGTAATTAATGGTATTAATATATCAATCTCTTTTCTAATAAAAGTGTCTGAAATGAGTCAGGGGAAAAAAATCTAATAATTAATTTGAAAACTGCTATGATGCTTCAATTGATTTGGGGCTAGGAAAAAAAAAGAGAATAATTAGTAAGGATCAAAAAACAATATCACTTTTAGTCCTCCAAATGGAGAGGAAAATTAAAGAGAGATGTGATTGAAATATCATTTCTTATCCTTGTAAGAAGATTGGGAATGTCAACTGTAGTAGAAACCTATTCTTTATTTTAAAAGATCTGTACTTGCCCCATCCTTCCTTACTTCTACTCATATGCACAGTCCTTATTCCTGTCATGTCAACTCAGTAAGGAAACAAGTGGCTCTGTGTGTGTTCAAGGTTTTCTCCTTAACCCAGAACTTCAACATTTTAAGCAGCACTTTTCTCAGTTTGCTGCTAAGATAAGATAATGGTATGATAAAAGCCATAAATGTCATCTTTTTTTTTTTCAAAAGCATGCACATTTCAACACAAAATGAAAGTATTAATCAAAGTGATCACTGCTAGACTGCTCACTGGACAGGAGGTGAAAAAGAGGGGGCATTGCATGAAAGAGTCTATTACTCATAAAAATAGGTTGTGTTCTTTGATTTTTAGAGGAAATCGTTGAGATTTGCGAGTGTGTTAATTTTTTGAGTAAAATGCACGTAATGAATACACTGGTGGAGATGCAAGAAGCATGAATTTGTAAGGGTAAAAAATACAAAATTTCCATTGGGAAATCCTTTGACTGACCACACAGTGCTACTGAGCTTGGCTTGATCAACTTCTGTGTTATTGAACAAAGGTGTAATGCAATCATTATGAAGGATAGTTCTCTACCGTCATTTAATCTTGTTTTGCCCTTTCCCTCTCAACTGCCAATATGAAAACCAAATTAGCAAATGAGTAAGAAACTATCAAAACTCTTTTCAACAAAAATAAAGATTCAGCCACCTCTTCCTTGCAAAAAGAAGATGTCATTGCTATTTGGGCATAATACAGGCCACTAATGGTCCCCCAAAACAATTGACAGAGCTAGACTTGCTTTAGCTGACACCCTAAAGCTTTGAATGAAAGACGGTAGTTAAAAATACTTAAAATAAAAGGAAAATCAAAACAAATGCAAGCTAACTCAATGTTTTTGAAAATGTGATTCTTAAGCAGAATGTGGACAACTCTACTATCTACTTTACTTCAAAACTGTAGCATGAAAGCTGCCTTTTGGGAAACTGAGGTGTAGGTATTGGTGTAGAAATGCTAAATAACTAGGAAGCATTAGAAGAGTGGACCGTTACTGATCAGATGACTGAGGATTCGAACTGTGGTTGCTCAACAGACTTCAGGGGATCCAGGCAACGCCAAACAGCTTTTCAGCTAAGAAATGCTCTTTCCTTGCGTTAGAAGCAGCTATTCTCTCTTCATTTTAGCATGAGTTAAACTTACTCACCATACTCCTCTCCTCTTCCTGGAAATGTCTGCTTTAACGAAACATGCACCAGTATTGGTGTTTGTATTTTTTGCTATATCAAAGTTTTCTTAATCTTTATTCCAGGCCACTGCTGCTGGGCATGATGTGACAAGCATGCTGGTTGAGAGGCTATGGTGTACGTAGAAAAGTGATTTTATTCAAACAAGAAGTTGTTGCTAGGTAGGCATTTTATTAGCACTTATGCAGAGTAGCAACTTGCTGCAGTCTGCAAGTTTTTCATCTTTAAAGTACACGTAAAACTAGATCCCTCAACAATGGACCAATAACCTGGAAAACACATTTGGACTGCCCTAGAAGAAATGCATTAAACAAGCAGAGAAACAAAAAAAAGAACAATATTTCAAATAATACATGGTAGTATGGTGTTTAATAATTTCTTTTTTGTACCATGTATTTCTCATATAGATTCCTTATTTGCTTTGTTCTGTATGTGTGCATGACTTCATAAAATATATAAATACTTTCTAAGATCAGCCAATGTTCTTGTAGAACCCTCCCTGCAGCAATGGTGGTTTGCGTTCCCTTGCAGTCCTGTGCACAGCAAATAGTGAAGAGTTTTCACTTTGTTTTGAGGTGACATCAATCGATGCTGATACACAAACAGAGATGCTTTAGGATGATAATGCACTTCACAAGCTGAATTTCTAGTTGTTAAGCAAATATGGCTGTGGTCATTTCATCTCCATTTAACACACATGGGAAAATACCAATGTCAAGAGAAAAAATGATTTTCAGGCCTCAAAGAGGATGCTATAAATGATGTGGAGGAAAAAGACTAAAAACCTAAAAAAAACCCCAAAGAGAAAAAACTTTAGAGCTTTCTTTTTAGCAGTTCAGTGAATTGGTTCTTTTTAATGGTTCACTAAACTGTATCAAGTAAATACTCAGCTCCCACTACAATACTGAAAGTACACACTAAGCTTCTTTGGACAGCTTTGCAACCCATGCTGAGATGTAGCATGCCACAGCTATTTGGGTAGAAGCTAGCCCATTTAATGTGACTGCATCCGACATAGCCCGTATGAGAGTCCTTGACTGCTCTGTGGTCCTTGAGTGCTCTGTCACCACTCTTGGGCAGTATGGGGTTTAACGGGCACGTTCATTGGCAGTCCTCCCTCTGAAGCATGTGTCTTCTTTGGGTTGCTGAGTTGCAGTGGGACATCTGAAAGTCCAAGAAGTACTCTCATATTTAGCACAATGGAGAGACCGCTATATGGTCCTCTATGGAGATGATAAAATGGACAATAGACAAAAGGTTACTTACCGCCTGTAATGTGTAAAGTTGAAAGACGACAGGAATGCCCTGTGGGAACAGAAGAGTGGTCCATCTAGCCCAAGACTCCATTTCCAGCAGAGGTAGGAGATGTTACACAGAGAAGCACATGAGTCTGGCCTCTCTGCAGTCTGTTATATTCCCGAGTGACTGTGATCATTGGATTAGGGATTTTAGGAGATACATATCTGCCTGATCCATTTTTTTGTCTGTTGATGGACCTGTTTCCATGAACTTGCATACCATTGATAAAATCTGTCTCCTGTTACAGGTTCCAGAAGTTCACCACCCCTGTATAAGAAAGTACTTCTTTCCACCTGTTTTAAGCTCATTTCCTGCTATTTTCACTATGTGCTCTCTGGTTCAATACTGCAGGCCTTGGTGAAGGGCAATTCTGTGATAAACCTGATCTACCACCTTCATGATTTTGTGAATCTCAGTAATATCACTTCTAGCCATATTCTTTTAAACTGGAGTCCCAACCCTTTCTGCTTTCTTAGTAAAGCTACTGGTACACCACCTCAGTCGCTTTAGTTGCTCTTTGTGGTTTTTTTTCTAATTCTAGTCTGTCTGCTGCTCTATTCTGTCTTAAGATGCACAGACCAAAACTGCAAACATACTTAAAAATATAGGTGGAGCAAGGTTTTTCTAGTGGCAAAATGATTTTCTTTGTTTTGCTGTGACTATCTTTCCTAACGACACCCAACATTTTGTGGCTGGTGTTGCAAACAAAATTCAGAATTTCAGAGAGCTGTTATTGATGACTCCAATAACGTTTCCATGAATGGCAACTATCTGTTCCGAGTACAGCATCAGGTAAGCAAAGTTTAGGTTATTTTTCCCTTGATACCTTACTTCACAGTGATCCACATGGAAGCTCACCTGCCCCTGAGTGTTTTGTACACTCACTTATTATGGCTTTTAGAGTTCCTTACTGTCAGTGTGGCATTTGTCTGTCTGAAAAAAGCCTTGGTATTATCCGCACACTGCATTCTCCAGATCATTGACAAAGGGGTTGACTAATACTGGTTCTGACACTGATCTCTAGGGGTTCCTGAGGTTTATATTGATGTGTCTTGCACATGTTTAGCAACACATTTTATGACAAAACAGTTTTCATTTATATTTTTTATTTATAATATTTTGTTCAATGTTAAGTGTTTTTAAGGTGCAATTCCATGGCTCCATGGCTCATTCAGACTTCAAATGCTTCTCCTTTCATTTACTTTTATAAAATTTAGAAATATTTTGGCTTAGTGGTTAATCTCATTGAAGCACACCATTGTCTCCTGTGAAAGGCGCCTTCTTCTCTAGGTCCCAGTGCTAGCAAACAGACTAAGGAAAGACTTAAAATTTGCAAACAAAATTTGACTTTTGTACAAATTGAAAATGCCAAGCATCTGTCTCCCTCTGCCTCGGCCTGTGCATTCCCCTATCCTGGCAACAGAAGTAATATCAGAGAGAGACTCATTTGATAGTGTCCCTTTTGCCTGGAGTTAGGAGAGCACCTTTCCAGTTTGTTACTTGTTGACTGTCATTTATTCTGCAACTGTATCAAATGTGCTCTTGGACCTGTTCTTCCTTGGAAAGTGTCAGTCTGTGAATGACATTTCCAGAGCATACGTCAATCCAGTGATTTATTGAGGCAATATATCATCCAAGAAAGGTCCTTTAACCATGTTTTTACTCACTAGATGATACCATCCAAAGAGAAGGAAATCTGAGTCACTGTTTAGTTGTGTAATAAAAGGTATGTCAGGAAGCAAGACGCTCTTGAAACACTAAGCATGTTTGCCTCCAGGTATACTGGCATCCTTGCACCTTCTTTCGCAAGCATGTTAGTGTGCTGAATAGGCCTCCATACCTGGTCGCTAAGGTCTTGGTCTCCTTGACAACTAAACTTTTCAAAGATTACATGAAAAATGTTTTCTTTAGCCCTCGAGCTGTTTTAATGCTTTAAAATGTCAGAGAAAAGATCCTTTAGTCCCAAGGGTAAGGAAGAGGTGGTAATGGAGAGGGAACAGAATATTTAAAAACATGTTTACAGAATAATTCTGCAGCACAGGACAGCCCAGTAGGAATGCCCTCAAAAAGGGGGGATCTGAATTTAAACTTATTAATAAAAATATATTGCTTCAGAATAGATTGGACTTTTGGTGGCAAAATGAAACATTTCACCTCTAATTTACCTCCCTGAATTCAGCTAAGGTAGTAAGGAGTAAGGAATGCCATCTTAATATGCTTTTTGGCTGCTACTGCGTGATAAAATTCACAGGGAATGAGCTTCAGCTTTGTCCTCTTCTTGGCATTTTTTGTTAGAAACATGGGGTTGTGTTAGCTGGGAGTCGGAACCACTGCTTGGTCAGGGTTGAGGGTATATTTGCCTCCGTGGTATACTAATTTAGGTATTGCTGAAACAATGGATTAGCTGTAAGAAATGACAGTCTCTGTGTTCCGTAATAAGCTAAATAGCCCTGTGCTTGCTGTTTGGTGTGAGAATTCACATGCAGGGGCAGCTCTGCAGGCAAGAATGGGCCTTCTCCTTCAGACCAGTTTCTCACTTTGGGCGCCAAATAAGACATTGCCAAGGGTGTAGGAGAGAAAAGAGTAAAATGCCAGTGGAAGCCGAGCCACCGAGCTGGTTAGGAAGTGGACCTGGACAGGGGTTGGCTCTGGCCCAAGTTGGCACTGTGGAGCAAGCTCTTCTGGTGGGTAGTGGAGCCTGCAGCACTACCCAGCAAGTGTGCCCTTCCCGAGCGGTGACATGGAGAGGTGACATGGAGAGAAGGGGCATGGCTTGTTTCTATGGCTCGGAGGCAGAGGTGAGGAAAGTGCAGTGAGTCAAAAAAAGGATGCTGCACTGAGGGACCAGTGGGCACCACAACTTTGGCCTTCTTTTCCAGCAGGGCTTGCACACAGTCATGGGAAGCTAGTGGTAGCCTCTGTTTTGCAAGTGGTTGCCAGGGCCTCAAATGGCCTTCACCCGAACCTGTATTTATAGAGGTAATTAGGGAGGAGGTGGTGAGGAAAACAGCTGAAAGGAAGTTTTTGCCTGAGGTTCAATATTTACAGGCTTGGGGGAAGACCCTGTTTTCTGTGGGAACAGTAACCTCATCTCACTGTTCCTTTTCCGCACTGACTTGTCTACTGGTTTATCTTAGATTGTCATTACAATTTTGTATCTTCATTTTTGCTAGTCTTCAAATACTGGGAGTTCTGAAAGAAATGCAGTTCTTTGTAGCTTTTTCAGATTAAGGGCCGTGATCTCAGATGAGGACATCTAGGAATGGGAAGGCAGGTGACAGGTATAAGGTACATGAATAATTGTGAATTTGCTCATCTTCAGCATACTCGATCTTTTTTTTGCTATTTTGTTTTTGTTGTTTGTTTGGATAAATCTTCTTTCCTCAGTTAAAGTTTGTCTCATTCTGCACATGTGGTGTAAGCTGGTCTAATTTCATTGCCGGTTGCAGTCAGTTGTCTGAAAGAGGACTACTGTAGTTTTTGACCGGTACATTGACTCCCTAACTCACCCAACTGCCATGATTCAGATTAATGGATTGCCACCCGCCGGGTAAACAGTAAACCCTTGTAGGTCCTATTGCACAAGATCTGTGATTGACTGATGGCAACTAATTATGTTATGAGAGAAGAGGTTGATTTTCAATCAAGGTACACTTTGCTGATGATTCTTCATTTCACAAACCTTACTCTGACCAGGCACCTAGACTTGGTTGATGGCAAATCTCAACATATCCAGGAACTTTATGAATCTAGATTGAATTCTGGATTTCACTTGTCTAAACTATGCTATCCTATCTTCAGTTCAAGTGTGGCAATAGAATCAACTGATGGCTCTCCATTCTGCTCATGCCTATTAATGTTGAGACCTGTATTTCGTGATTCACCATTCAAAGCCACAGTAAATCAGTTTGAATTGATACATTCTGTGTATTGGCCCATCATGCCCAGCAATTCTGGGTTCATCCACTGATCTTTCCACAGAATCTGATTCAGCTCAGAATATTGCTGTGGGATTTAGTTTGACCATCATATTTGAGAGACTTGGACTCCCTCATAACAGGCCACAACAAACTGAAAGTTTTCTGTGATCACTGGTGCCCCACACTGGACCCACAAGCAGATGACAGACTTGCTGCCTGGGAAATATTAAGAGTATTTGTGATACCTTTGGTAGGAGAGTGCAGATACCGTACTCCACTTGTTAACCTCTGGTCTGAAGCAGTGATTGCCTTGGCTCTAGAAGATATTTGCTGTCTGACCCAGAAGCCGGGAATGCATGAGACTACCTCAGTTAAAGGATTGCCAAGGAATTCCCACCTTTTGATGCCTTAAGTGGATGGCCATGACTGTCAAATAAAGCTCTGGCCTCTTGCACCTTTGTGTAGGTGACTGAGCCCTGCTCTAGCCACAGTTGAGAGCTCGTAGCCTCTGCATCTCATTAATAAACTATTTAAAGCTCTTGAACAAACATGCCTTTTCAGGGAGCATAAACTCATCTGACAGGGCGCTGAGAGCAGATCTCTTTCTGCAGTTGGTACAGGTAAATCCTGTCCTATTCCTTGCCTTTCTAATGCTCTAGCAACATTCCAGCATTTTATTTATAAGATTCAGAGGAAGATGTTAGACTAGGATGTAGCAGCATGTCTGGATGACACCCACATTTATTTTGGGAACCCAGGAACAACACAGTTGGCATGTTCAACTTGTCCTCAAATGCCTCCACTATAATAACCTGTTTGCCAAGCTGGAAAAATGCAAATGTGATCAGACGGTTGTGGAATCTGTGGGCTATGAAATTGCCCTTGGGGATGAACTGGGGAAGGTTCTCTGCGAGATTGCTGCTGTGGTCGGCTGGGCTTCCCTGGGGGATATGTGGAGGACATTGTGCCTGTGGTTCAGAGTCCTTTGGCAAATTTCACACACATTTACCCAAAATGCAGAGATCTTAAGGCTATGAATCAGAGCCTGGATAGCAGTCTTATTAGTCCCTCTCTTTAGGACAGAGCACACATAATCTCAGAACTCAAACCCGTAAAGAACCAATCTTAATGGATTTTGTCATTCATGGAATCACTTGCTTTTTCAGTGTTTTCCAGGTCTTCCTCTGTGCTGTAGAAGATCGTAACAAAAATTGTGCTGGGGTTTCTGGAGAAAAAATACAAATTGATATGTAGTAGCAAAGATGCTGTTGTCTAATATGCTCTCCTTGGTGAAGAGATACCAAGTCTCAACTTTGCCGTTCTGGAGCATTGCATAAAAACATCTATAATATCTGAATGGTCAGACTGTTTAATATCTGGGAGACTCTGGGACAAGCAAGGAGAAGGGGAAAATTAAGAATTATGTTTCCTTATGTTTTCTGCATTTCCACTCTGACTCCACTATTCGCTCTGTAGAATATTTCCACCACTTTATATTTCATTTGAAAGCCTACATGGCTTCAGGAGAGATGAGTACACACAGACGTTACCAATATCTTGTCTCCTCAGCAGCACTTCATTGAAAAACCTTGCCATTCACTATTTTCTAGGACATCACATCTCTCATAAGCCCCCAGCTTCTTCTACACCCCTCTGCCAGGATTTCCCACCTGTCCAGGAACTATCAGACTGTGCAACTGGGAGCATGGGAAGATAAACCTTTTATTTTTTTATTTTCTATTTTGGTAGCTTTAATATTCTGAGTGGAGGAAGGTTGAGAACCCCTGAAGGAGGGGAAGCATCGCTCTGAATGTGGCTGTATTAGGAGTTGCTCATGCTTCACATCAATTTACATCTGGTTTAAAGTCCTCTGAAAGGGTTATGGGGTTTATCTGATAGAGACAGAGGGTAAAAGTATTCTATGTCTGAATTACTGATTGATTGCATACAGTAGTACAACAAATAATTCTTATTATGACTCATAATTCACCTATGGGGTTTCCCGTGAGGCTTGACGATAGATTTATGTGGGTTGCTTGGCTTTCCTTTTTACCTCTGGTTAGGAAGAGGAAAAAAAAATTCCATCTATATTATTGTTTTCGCAGAGATATTTCTTGTATAGAACTACTATTAAAAACATGTTTCCAGTTTATAAAAACAGTCTGTTTTATATTGCTGTGACATGGAAAGCTATTATCCCTGTTCTGTGTATCCATCTTTCTCAATATATGCTGTGCAGCAAGGGATCCTGCTCCAGCTACAGAAAACCTGTAAAACAAGGCATATTACTGCTTATCTACAAGCACTTCATGTCACAAAGAAATTATCTGTCTGATTAGCACCCAAGTATTAACTCTTTCACTGCTACTGGCACTAGCTGGCTGTAGCAATTAAGTAATTTTGTGACTCTGGCATTTTGCACCTCAGTAAAGGCATTGTTCTCCTCGGAATTCTCTTTCTTATTAATTTGCTTGACACACCTTAAGCTTTTCATTAACTCAAGCATCTTTGTTGCCTTTTGGTGAAGTGATAATAAAATTACAGATGAAGTGGTAGCAAAATGACTCAGCTAAAATGCGATTATTGTTTCTTTTGTACCTTTAATCAATAACATTTATCTCTGAAATATAATCATATAATGGACTCTATTAGTAACTAGTGGATGGGCAGGGCTCCTTTTAATGTCAATGGGTGATCTAAGAGGTGTCAAAGGGAGAATAATACCCATCAAAGACGACATCAAAAGCCTGGGAATATACTTGTGTTCCTCTCTTTTAGTCTGCCTTTTTTTCTAATTACCTCACTGATCGTTCACTGTAGATTAGATTATATCTTGTTGCCTTGTTGGAGGTACATTGGAGCTACAATACCATAAAAACCTCCAGGAGACATTTCCTCTGAGTCCTTACTTTCGCTGGGAAAATGGACAGTGCTGTATATTTCTCTTCTGCTGCTGGCCAGCTTTGCTAAACAGCCCGTAGGAATAGCCAGCCTACCTTCTGCCTTATTTTTAAATTTTCTTTTAAGGACAAAAGCTGAAGGAAAGTGTAATTGCTCTGTACACAATCTGTGCACTAGGAGGAAGAAGAAATGGAGAGGTGTCTTCCTAATCCCCCTCCCTTATAAACAAAATTTCATGGTGAAGCTTCAGGGGTAGCACCAGGCTTACCCTAAATCTAAATAAGGGCTGGCTTAGGGTTCCGGGCTACGTTTGGTTCAGAGCGGGAAGGGTGAATCAACAACACAGGTGTAAGAACAAGCCTACATCACTGAAAAAGTGGACTCTGTCCTCTTCTCTGCCTCTGTCCCCCCTTATGTCTTCTGAACAGGAAAGCCAGGGAATCGATACTCAGTGTGATTGTGCTCCACAGCTCATTCTTCCACTATCTTTGTGGCTCTTTCTGGTTTTGAAACTCATCTTGAGGGTGTGATTGGAGTTGGAAAATAAAAAAGTCCCTTCCACTCAATTCTACTGAAGGCTTAAAGCAATACATTGGAGATTTGACATGTTTGCCTGAGAGTAAGGTTTTGATTAAAACGCAGGGATTCCTTAACTAACGTCCACAGGATCCCAAGCATTTAGTTACCTATAGATCTGTTTTACTGTTTTGGTTTTGGGTTAAAGTGATTATAAGGGATTCAGCCGTTGTGAGGATTGCCTCTTTTGTTCATGTGTCTCAACAGACTCTGAGAAGGTGTTAACTGCTGGAAGAGATCCTTATCTTGTCTCAGAAATCTCCATAAAATACAGCCCACAAAATTTCCTAAGGGGTTTTTATGTTAATAAAACCTGCAAGTTTTCAAAGGAAAGGTGAAATGGAAAAGGCGATTACTGCTGAAATTCAACAACTACAGGGAGAGATCTGTGATCCCACCCCTGGCAGGTGCATGCTCTGTCCACATGAAATTACCAGCTTCTATCTTCGGAGGTCTGCTGGGTCAAAAGACTCTTTCTGAACCTAATTGCAAAAAATGCTCAAACTTGCCTGTAAAAGACTCTGAGCCTAATTGCAAAAAATGCTCAAACTTGCCTGTGAAGTCATTGCACCTACATATAATAAACAGAAAGACAATTAACCTTTCATGGTTTAAGTATCTTTCCCTCCTTGGTCTGAAAGCATGCCACCAAATGCTTCCTGTTCCCATTAAACAGCAAGAGGCATCAAGGTACAACAAGGTAATGCTGGGGAAGTGAGGGGAGTTTGCCACCTCCCTGGTTTTCTTGTTCCAGGTCACATAGTGAGCCAGTGGCTCAAACTTGGAGTTAAACTCTAGTCCCTTGACCCTTACCTGCTTGCTCTAAACAGTACACAGTGGATAGATGTCTCCAAATGAATGTAAAGGGAAACAAAGTCAGGCAGTTTATTGTCTCTGCTCACAAATGTCTGTATAGTCCACAAACTTCATAATTGGAAGGAGGCCAGTGAAGATATTTTTACTATAAAGTGGCTACTAAGATAACAAGAGTATTACTGGCTTCTCCTGAAGTTTACCTGTAAATCACCACTTCCCTTTGTCCTGTGAGTCAGCTGCACTGTGGGCATGTGTGGATAACATGAAAAGTTTACACGAGCATCCCTCCTCCCACTCTAGCTCCCCTGCCTCTGATCCTTTCATAGTCTGCTGCTTCTCCACCATTATGTGCCCCGTCCTGGTCCCCCAGCTGCTTCCTCTCTGCTGCTTGCCCCCTTGCCTGTGCTTTCTGATAGCTGTTCCATCTGTGACCCCAGTCATGCCCCTGCCTCTGACTCCCTGTTGCTTCTGCCTCTGGTTTTTTCAAGTCTTCAGATAAAACTTGTTTCCAGCCCTAATCATACTATAAAACAAGTCCTCAGATAATTGGCTCTTTCACTAGGATACAGATCATTTCAGTGCTTGGTGAGTTCTTGAAAATATTGTGAATACTTGCATAGTGTATGTGTCTGTCAGAGAGAGATTTGTTGAAGGGGAAATAAGCATTTTTTCCATCTTGAAGAAGTTCTTGTGCAATGCCTAATCTCCATTATCTTCAATGGACACCGCACAAACCTATGGCAACGGATAATGAAGTCATGCTTTAGTTTTGGCCTGACAAAGATAACCGTGATCATCTCCCTTGCTTGTGACAGCGGTCAGAAGAAGTATCCCATGGAGTGGTGCAGAGGGAAAAGAGGAGAGAGGAACCCTGTGATGCCTCCTTTTACAGCAAGTCACACCTCTGTAGGTCAGGGCGAGCAGCCCCATGGGAGGAGACGCAGGCTATGTCCACAGGGCAATGAAGAGGTTAAAGTGGTTCTTCAAGCTCAGGGTGTGACCCATGAGGTATCATATTAACTCATCTGATACCTGTACATCAGTATGAGCAGAACAAGTAAAAACCTGCTTTAGAGAAATTGTATTAAGCAGTTGAAGGAAACAGTCATTTTTAATAAGGGGCTTCTATATAAAAAAATCCTGATACTTTATTATCTATTTATTCCTTTCAGTCACTCATTTTTATTTTATCCTTCATAATTAAAAAGGAGACAAAATCAAGTCTTTAAAAATGATCTGATGCTACAGTTTTGTGTAAACAATATTGATGGAATGTAGGACTGGCTGTCTATGTTCCCAGTCTCTGATAATATTTTAGTTTTCTGTTTATTCAACTCAAAATATTTTTGTGCCGTCTTAGAGATGCCTGTTAACAGTCATGGGGTGATATAACAGTGGCTTTGCTAAGGTAAGTAACAAGCTTGTGTGCGTATGTGTAAATGTTTAAGAACTATATTAAAAATAACGTACTGAAATAATGCAAAAGGCCACCATTTTATCAAAACCCTTCCCGTGGTGAGTGGGGTGTTTCTGGACTTGTGGTCCCAATGACGTGAGCGGTGCGAGATAAAAGACCCAGAAGGTAAACAGGGCCCTCAAGAGAGAGGATCTCATTTTCCACTGCCTTTACCGTCTGTGGTCATCCCCACTACTGCACGGGCTGTGTACGCAGCTGAGGGCCTGGACGCTGACTGTACGTAATCATTTTCCAGGGGAGTAATGCTTAGCAGACTTGGAAAGCAAGGGAAAGTTGGGCCTGAAGCCTTTTTGAAGGTCCCACGTAGCTTCCGCTGAACCTGTCCTGCGCTTGTTGGAGCTGTAACTACAGGCTAGATGGTGAGCTGGACTCTGAAGAGGCACACAGGGAGAGGCAGCAACAGGAGAGGATGACCGAGGAGAGACTTCGTGGAGTTTCAGCCTCTCTGAACTGGAGTAATTATGAAGCTACATCAGTTTGCTGTAGCTGAGAGTCTGACCCAGATGACCAGAAATGCGAATCGGACGTGAGGACCCAAACTTACCGTACTCATCTTCATGCATGAAGGAGCACCTGGCAATGGACCGGACACAAAAGTCCTCGAAGCTGGTGAGAATCCTGCCGTCTCTCTGCTGCCTCCTCAGTGGCGCTGCAGCAAAGGCACAGGGTACTTGGCCTTACATTGCTCCAGCTGATTTGTTCAGGAACAAGATTGTTCTATTTTGCAAAGTTAATATTCATCAAATGTTAATGAAAATACATAACAAATAATTATGACAAACATACCATCTGATTAAGATGAAGGAGGATGACAATTCTTGTGAATTTTTAATCTGAAAAAATAAAGATCATTACATTAATAAGACTTAATTATATCATTAAATATTTAAATTTACTTTCCATAGTAGATTTTATTTTTATTTAACATATTTTGTTTTTAAATATTGCTAACATTTTTATGAGATTTGTTCATAAAAACACATCAACAGATATGGTTTTGTGAGGCAAGAGGAATTTTAACATCATGTATTCATTATATTGATCACAATTTCAATTTTATTTATCTTTTAAAAAAGCTAATAGAACCCTTTTACAGTTTATTATAATTCATAGTATCTCTGTCTATAGATAAATATTTAATAGCATTACTAATGCATCATGCACAGAATATTTATTAATTAGAAAATATGAATTACTAGTTGTACATTTCAATAATTTGCATTTAAAATTAATGCTACATTTTTCCAGGAAAACATGATTAACATTAAGAGTCTGACTTCAGCTGACCGAAGACAGGCAATTAAAAGTGCACGCTGCGAACTTAACTGTCACCCCACAACATTGTGACCAACAAACGAAGAGGACTCTGAACAAGAGAGGGTGCCGCATGACGGACACTAACACACACCCTACAATGCTCGTGCATAGTTTGGCTTCAGAGAAAAGGAGATACAAAGGCAAAGTTTCAGCACTCCCTGATTTTCCTCGACAAAGCCAAACAGCAGTTTTATTTGGTAGATTTGACAATGTGGTTCTGCCATGTAGTCCTAGGGATAAAACTGACTCAGGTATCTTTGTGTATCGAGCAACCTTAGGGAGCAGACGCGGCTCAGCTTTCCGGGGCAGGAGAGGCGGACGGGGAAGGAAGGGCTTGAGGGCCAGAGGCTGAACCAGGAGACAGGAGGAGGAGCAGAGCTGGGTCCTGAAGAATAGTTTTGCTGGTGCTCCAAGAAGCCAATGATAAGGATTCAAATTCGGTTTCTCCCATCTTGTCACTCTCTGTGAAATTATGCAAGCTATCATGAGACGTGTTCCTCCAAGACACTTGTTTAATATGTAAGCAAGGTATTTAGGTCAGGTGTTAGACTGTGACTTTACCTTCGCTTCAAAAGTGCAGTATCTGCCAAAACTCCCTTTTCTGTGAAACCGGACATTTTTTTCAAACTAAACTACTGTTTTTCTTTTTGTGGATTTATTCTTTTCAACTGAAGTTTCCGGAAAGTCAGCAACTTCCTGATTTGTTAATTTTAGAAAAAAATTCTACTTTTTCTAAAAGAAGAAATTTATGGCACCAAGAACAACTTCTCAGTAAGGTCTGTTAAATACAAATAACCTTCCTGGAACTGTTTGTCAGGCAGACATAGACATGACAGACCAACCAAAAACCTTCCTTTGAGGTATCAATCTGTTAGGTTAATCTGCAATGTAAGTATGCATTTTACTGCGTTGTTAAGCAATAACAGATACGAACTTGTCATTTAAGGGATGGGTTAAGTATTTTTTAACCTCAGAGGTGGCTCAGTAAGTGAAGAGGTTAGAAGTGTTACCAGTGCTTCACAGTATAGACCATCTTTCACCAAAAGATTTAAAAATGCTTTATAAAGTTTGAATTTTTAGAGTATTTACAGCCTTTACCTATCAAACACTGGACTGTATTTTCTGATAAAGCCACTAACAGACGTATGTGTGTAAAAATTTTTTTTTTTTTTGCTTTTGCCCTGTGTTTATGGAATATTATTGAATACAGCCTACTGCAAATAGCTGTACAACTACATCAAACTATTTGCAGTTACCACAGCTATACCACAATATATTTATGTGTGCATATTGCTCTGTGTGTGTGCGTCTGTGTCTGTGTGTGTGCATACACACGCAAACAGATACACCACAGCACTATAATCTGTGTGCGCATATGTGTATTGAGCATTTATAGTTATATATGCTCACGTATGTGAAAAAGTACTGATAAAGTTTTGTGGTAACAATCCTGCATATGATGGTCAACATACCGCTCCCTCCCATAATTTGATAATTACAGTAATAAAAGAAAAAAAAAGCTTACACAGCCAGGAAGCAAAAGAGAAAAACCTCAGGTTGGTTACCACTTCACTTTTGTAGTGACTATATGTTCACACATACAAGCACACACATGCAGTTTCTGATAAAACGAGTTGTTTCTCAAAAGACAGAGAGAGAAAAAAGAGAGGCCTGGTGAAACCCTCAAGTTGCTCTTGAAATTACACCTATACCTGTTGTCGTTTTCAGGAAATCCACTTTGTTTAGTTGATAAACTTGTTTTGACTTTTCAGTGGAAACAGTTTGCTGGCGCTACTTCCTTAACTGTAGGCCAAATTCTGACCTCGGTTTCATGTAACTCCCACTGCATTCAATATAGGTTGGCTGTGCAAGGCAGGATAGAGCCTTTCTGTTTACAATTATAAGAGCACTGAAAGGTATTTTGTTGTTACTGCTTGCATTGCTAGAACTGCATCTGAAGATGTCTATTTTAGGCAGTGTTCAGACCACAGATATGCTTAGCCTAAAATTCTCAAAAATATTGAAGTGCATACGCAGAAAAAAAGAAGGGGAGGAATCAACGAAAGGGATTTCATTTTAGCTGAATACACTCTATGGCATCTTAATTTTATACTGATGAACCAAAGTATTGACATGTAATGATTTTGGTGTAAATCACATGCTTTGATGTGCAGAAAAGTTATGGAGCATTTTATATGAAGTAATAATGTTAAGTAATTCTATTGAACTAATTACCAGTTAATCTGACATTTAATAAAATAAGTAACACTGAATGTGATGTGAGGGCAGCTTTTATGGACTTAAACTTTAATCAGTTGTATGGGAGTCAAAGGTGTCATTTTTGCTGATGGTGGTGAACAGAGGATGGTGGCATTTGCTAGAGTTTCTTCTTTTCATTATTCTAGGTTGAATGATTGCTCCTAGGCAAAATGGGAAAAGATGCCCATGTTCTTAATGATAAGAAGAAGCTATGAGATTGACAAAAAATATATCCATGTTATTTTTTATTGCAGCTACTTGCTTTTACTAAGTATATGCCTGTTTTACAGGGTCTTGATTTGCAGCCCTACAACAGGTGCTGCAGTTTGGCTTTACATTAACCCGGGGTTCAGACTCATACTTGATGCTGAGTTCATTGCCTGTTCCCAGTGTCTACTTTTGCCTCTCAGTCTGATTTGAGTCAGGAGAGAGGCAAAAGTTCCCCAGGCAGTTCAGGTACAGATTTAGGGCTGGTTTGCCTTGAAGGTAATATAGATGCAACTGACTCAAGCTGCTTGGTTCTGCAAATGCAAGCCCAAAGGCAGTATGGATCTGTGACTCATATTAAGTCCACTTGATTTTGCTCCAGAAGTCAAATAGTTTCCTTAAGGGCCAGCTGATCCACACAGGACTTTCCTTCTGTCCTTTCTTCTTGAAAATAGTTGGTATTTTTATGCAGCATGTTATTTGTAGAACGTGGTTCCAATGCCCCATCTTTGGCTCCTGTCATTACTCAGAGCTTCCCTGGTCTATGTTTATGTACCCTGAGTGTAAAATCAGAATGGCATGACTTAAGTTTGTGAGAAAATGCTCATAGTTAGTATAGTATAGTGTCACGGTTTAACCCCAGCCAGCAACTAAGCACCACACAGCCACTCACTCACTCCCCCCCGGTGGGATGGGGGAGAGAATCGGAAGAGTAAAAGTGAGAAAACTCGTGGGTTGAGATAAAGACAGTTTAATAAGTAAAGCAAAAGCTGCGCACACAAGTAAAGCAGAACAAGGAATTCATTCACTACTTCCCATTGGCAGGCAGGTGTTCAGCCATCTCCAGGAAAGCAGGGCTCCATCACGC
>NW_008796217.1:2157924-2158760 GCF_000699145.1 Aptenodytes forsteri
ACAGACTGCAGTCCCTTAGGGGTGTACCTGCTCCAAGTGGAGCCTTATCTATGCGCCGCAGTCTCTTCAGGGGTATACCTGGCTGCGGCATGACTTATCCACAGCCAGTCACTTTGAGGTGCTGTTCCAGTGTAGCCTTATCCATGGGCCACAATGCCTTCAGAGATAACACCTGCTCCACCATGGCCTTACCCACAGCCACAGTCCCTTCAGAAGTAAACCTGCTCCAATATGGCCTTACCTATGGCTGCAGTCCCTCCAGGGGTGTACCTGTTCTGTCATGGGCTTATCCATGGCTACACACTTTGAGGTGCTCCAGCATGACCTCATGCATAGCCACTGATGCTTCAAGGTGTACCGGCTGCAGCATGGACTTATCCACAGCCACAGATGATTCAAGGTGTACCTTCTCCAGCATGGACTTAACCTTGGGCCACAAACCTTTCAGAAGCATACCTGCTGCGGCACAGACATAGCCACAGCCACAGACGCTTCGAGGTGTACCTGCTGTGGTGTGGACTCATCCATGGCCAGAGATGCTTCGGGGTGTCCTGCTCCTGCATGGACTCATCCACAGGTCACAGTCCCTTTGACTTGAGTTCACACTGGAGTTCCAGCCTGTCCAGTACAGCAGCACAGAAACAGCAGTGATGCCCTGGCCATCTGCCAGCACAGGCGTATCGCCACTTCTGTTATCAAAATGTTCCCAGGCACAGCAGAGTAAGATGATAAGCAGTACAGCAAGCAGCGAAAGCAAAAAGCAGTCACTAATGAGCACTAGACTCTAATATAGAGTAAGGCAAGCAAGCCCCATGGCAAGCACAGGAGCCTGCCGA
>NW_008796217.1:2159176-2180553 GCF_000699145.1 Aptenodytes forsteri
TCCTTCTTCCCCCAGCTTTATATGCTGAGCATGACATCATATGGTATGGAATATCCCTTTGGTCAGTTGGGGTCAGCTGTCCCAGCTGTGTCCCCTCCCAGCTTCTTGTGCACCCCCAGCCTGCTCGCTGGTGGGGTGGGGTGAGGAGCAGAAAAGGCCCTGACTCTGTGTAAGCACTGCTCAGCAGTAACAAAAACGCCCCTGTACTCTCAACGCTGTTTCCAGCACAAATCCATAACATAGCCCCATACCAACTACCATGAAGAAAATTAACTCTATTCCAGCCAAAACCAGCACATATAGAAACATAAATACACCACATGTAAGAATAAGTACTTGTGCCAGAGTTAAAGTCATACTATTCCGTTGTCATGTTCCATATTCACAGGTTGGTGGAATTCCTCCCAGTTATTTACAATAGATCCAGCATTTCTGTATAATGGGTGATGAAGTGGGAGAATAAAATTGGAATAAAGATTTCAACAGGAAAAAAGGGAATAGATTTTTTTTGTGAAAAGTTTGATTAATTTTCAGTTAGTGTTATGTTACAGATCACTGGCACAGCAGTGTGGAGAAGCT
Organism: Aptenodytes forsteri; assembly: GCF_000699145.1. Lineage (NCBI taxonomy): Eukaryota > Metazoa > Chordata > Aves > Sphenisciformes > Spheniscidae > Aptenodytes > Aptenodytes forsteri. Next base: position 2,159,756 of record NW_008796217.1, read on the forward strand.
TGTATGAAAACTGTCTGCACAAGCCCAGCCGAACTCACTGATAAAAGTTATTAATTCTTTTAGAAAATTTTAGAAAGAAAATTAATAACTTGCTCAGACATATCCTTTCTGATGTTTTTGGAACATTCTGTACCACAGATGTGGCCAGGAAGAAGCTATGAGTTACATCATTTAGGACTATTCCCAAATCAGGTTGGATTGGGCTCTAAATTACATTAATTCCTTCAGCAAGAATTCTAAGGCTTGGTCAGACCAGAAGGACATACATTAATAATAGTGATAAGCCCCTTTCTGCAGCCAGTTTGTAAATCTGCATCCAACGTTACCAGACCAATAGTACTGTTGTGAATGAAGTTATTGTGCTGAATTTGGTCATACAGCATGCCATTCTTGTGCCATGTCATTCCTCCAGTAGACTCTAGCAGCTGCCAGGCAAGAGGAGATCGTGTCTGTAGAGAATGAGATGCCAACCCTCCCTGACATTGGTTTAGAGATTGTGATAAAAGAGAAGGAAAAAATACCAACTGAGCACATGGGTTAATGGCTGCTATTTTAGTCCCCTGGGGCCATTGCCAGCTGCCATTAAGTCAAAGTAGCCCTCAGGCTCTACTTGGTTTCATGATGAATAATTTAGGTTTTCTTGGTGCAGAGCCAGGTTGCATTGGCTTTGTATGATAGATTCTACAGATCTCCACTGTGAGCACAGGAGTGGAAATATATGGTGGCACATACTGGTGCAATAGATCAACCTACTGTGTCCTCCAACAGCAACAGCAATAATCTTTATGAACCAGAGATTCTGCACATCCTTAGAGATGTCTTCCTTCCGCTATGGATACTCTTCAGTTTTGTGGAACCGCTTACTTATTGCTAATGAAAACCTTCTTTGGTATCCATTTATTTTAAGGAGTTAACTACAGGGCTGGATATTTTCTACCCACTGAAAAAGTAGTTCATATCTGAATAAATAACTGAAAATGGCTTCTCACTGTTCAGGAAGTACAATCAATTTGAAATTAGGATTATGGAAACATCTGTGAAAATTCAAGTGTCATCTCAATTTGGGCTCATTCAGATCCTGTATTTTTTCTACTTCCCAAGCAGTGCATTTAAAATCTAATCCTAATTAACACACATAGTTTAATTATAGCCAACAAAATATTCTCCTAAAATTGTGTGTGCTGGTTGGGGGGTCGGGTAGGGAGGGAGGAGGCGAGGGGGAAACTAAACAAATGTTCACTGATTGTAAAAATCCTTGTTTCGTTAATAATATAAATCTTTAAAGACTTTAAACATACACTGAAGTTTGCCTCTCATGAATCAAAGTGGCATAAAAAGCACGAAGCAGGCACAGCACTCCTACTCCCTCTTTCTCCTTGCTCATTTCTTGGCAGTTTGAAACTAACAAAGAAACTTTGCACTGGAATTTAAAACTTTCCTTTTTGAATGGATTTCCCCATAACTTAACACATAAAATATACAATGCTGCTGCAGGTAGAAACAAATAAATCATGGATGTCATAGACAGACCTTGGGAAGATTTTGAAATTTGAGTGAAGCACCGGAAAAGCTAGGGTGGTCTGCTGCTGCAAACTACATTGTATGTCAGCAGAACTCTTTGGCACTACTGGATGGTTTGGAAGTCTTATGAGATTTTCAACACTTCTGACTTTTGTTTCAGCATGACAAGTCTTGGGAAAAACATCATTTTAGACTGTTTCAGAATGCTTTCGTTACTGGATCGGACTTCAGAGTGCAAAATACCCCAGCTTAGGGGTACTCTATCCCTTTATGGGCACTGCTCGGTATCTCAAGACCTCTTTGCTCACTGGGTCTGGACTGGGGAGAGCAGATTCCTAGTCTGCGACGCTAGCACTTTACCCTGGAATCAGACCTCTTGCCTGTGCCCTTGACTGTACCTGGACTCCACAGTCCAGCTACCCTAGTTCCCCAGAGCAGCCTTTCATGTCCAGCAGCACCATCATGATGCTTGCACAGTCCCTCAGGGTTCTGCTCAGGCTGTAGGTAAGATTTTTTTTCTGGGGATTTTGGGAAGAAGTTTTTAGAATGACATAGCAGGGAATCAAGAAACATAGGCCTAATACTTTGTTGAAAACAAAACTGTACCTGGTTATTAACTTTCTCTATGTCGTCCCATTCCTGCTTCGGTCTGCTTTTGTTTGAGGCTCTGTTAATGTTTCAGGTCATGCAGAGTTTTCCATGTCAGATCAATCCTATAAGCATCTCAGTATTTTGATGGCAAATGTCCCCAAACTGATCAGAGGAGCACTGCTTCTTACGCATTCCTAGCTTCTTGCTGTTTTGTCATTTGTACAGAACTTTCTACTGCATGTTTTCTTTCATGAGGTTGTTCTAGCGGTCACGTAATAATAAAAGTTGATGGATCTAGATTTCTTTTTATTGATGTCTTTCCAAGAGGTGTCAAGATCAGCATTTTTCCTGTTCTGGCAGTAAACTAGAATAAAACAGCCTTGGCTTGACAAGGTCAGATATTTTTTCACTTCATAAAATAAAAAAGGAGATTAAAATAAAAAATGAACTTGATAATATCTTTTGAACATATCCCATTCCCTCAAACATGACAATGGAAGCAATGAGTAACCAAGATTTTCTTCCTTTTTGGATCAGATTTAGTTCTACTTTCAGCAGGAAAAGGTTAATTTTGGGGTCAGCTCTAGCTGATTTGAATTTTCAAATTTTTTCCTTCAGAGTGACTTAGGAGATCAGGAAACACAATGTCTTTGGAAATGAGTTAAAGTCAGCTCTATACCCCATCAGTAAGACTAAGAATGTAATGTAGCCAAATTTGGCCCAGAAAAGTAAATTAAAATAGGAAAGTGTTATGCAGAATTGGACCTTTTCTTCATCTGTTTCCCATATGTGCCTTTGCACCGTGTCCATTGACTTGATTGAAAGTAAGTTTTCCTACCGTGTTGTGACCTCTGCTGAGGCAGTGGCAGCCATAGAAGACTGAGCCGAGATCTCTTTCACCTCATGTCCCACATCCCATTGTCGGAGTGGTTCTAACAGCAGACGCTTTATTACCAGTGCTGATGGAAAAGGCAGCAAGAACAGTTTGATTTTCAGATCCCAAATGGATTTTAAAGTATAGAGAGTGACGAAAATCATCTTTTGATTTCTGAGCTGAGCAAATGTGTTCCTGAAGTCACTTAGGCAGAACAAATACGGAGATTCACTTTTCAGATATAGGCTTCGATTTTAAAGAATTTTTTGACTATGTTTGTGTGGATAGCACTTTCTTAATTTGGGGGTCAAGCACCATAAGTTTTTATCCTAAGTGCATATTTTATCGTGCATCCAAAGAGCAGGTAAAACAGTAGCAGTGATAGTTTGCTTTCCTTCTCCTTCTGTGAATTATAACAGACTCTTCTGGCAGTCTGTTAACAACAAGACAACTTGGGATGGAGCTTGCAATACTATTTTCTGAATTCCCCTCTGTTACTTGAAAAAGCATTTCCACTCATCATTTTTGTAGGTGCTGCATTGAAAGAGAGGTAGGAAGAATGATACCTGAAAGGACTCAGTCGTTGCTTTTGAGAACAAATACCAGCAACTATGCCAGATATTATTGCATGGAGAGGGAATTAAACTTTTTGTAAATTGCGGTATTTCTGTCTCATTCCCTCTGCCTCAGCATTCTGGGAATGGACTGGTACTGGAGGTGACTTAAAGTGCTTTTAAATAAGTGCAGAGAGAGGTCAATCATCTACTGTTTTGTCTGAATTAGGAATTGTCCTAGGTGGAACCCAGTCGCATGTCCTCTAGAAGATCAGTGAAGTGGTAGCTACAACACATCTATCCACAGTAAGGTATGGGGGCAAACACCACTTGCAATTCTGAAATGTCTAACCTTAAAAACTTCTGCCAGCTCAGAGGAGGTGCATGATCCCTGTCTTCTGGTCTCTTTTCACAGAGATCTCAAAACCATCAGCTGTTTGGTCTTCATTTTTAAAGCTTTACATGGGATCCAACGAACTTACTGGAAGGGACCGCTCCATCCTCCCTAATCAGAGTTGGTCAGCAGGAGAAAGGCAGAGATCCAGCAGCACCTGAGAACTGAGTCAAGGCTGGCACTTTCGGGCATCATGGTGATACACTCAGGAAAGGAACATGGGTACAAAGCTAAGGCTTACTTAATTGCCTGTAGTGAGAAGATGTGACTAGAGGACCTGGGACAATGAACACAGCCTTAGCCTTACTACTCTTATGACCAGAATCGTTACAGGAGCTGTGTGGCAACTATGGCTTTCTCAAAGCTATCTTAAGAACAGTGTTTTCTTCCCATAATGAGGTGATTCCCTATGGTGCTTCACGAACTTGTTGAGTCTTAAACTGACCCTTAACATTTTGCCCTAGATATTTCTGAGCTTTTCTCAGTTAGTAACTATTCAGAGAAAGAATAAAGTTGTAATTATTCTTAGCTTTCAACCGTAAATACGGTATTATATCCTCCCCTCCCCAAGAATGACATGGGCTAAAAATTGAGCTTGAAATCTATTCTGTAGCAAAATTGTGGAAAACCAACAAAAAATAATAAAATAAATTGCACAGCTACACACATGAGCAGTTAAAATCATGTGAGACTTATGTATTCAGAACTGCGAATGCTTTTTAAACATACTAAAACATAAGTGGGTTAAATTTATCACCTTCCATTTTAATTTAAAAGATGTAGGAGAACATGTAGCTGAGGATTTTCTAAAAGAAGTAGTGATTTGAGCATGTTGGGGGTGGTGGTGGAATTGGTTGTAGTTTTATTCATTTAGGCATATCTTATCACTCCTCCTTTTCTTCCTTCTTGGAGGGCAATGAGAGAACCCAGATGCCAAGCTGTGGAACATGTTCTTCTGACACTAGCATCTGGCTCCTTGGCAGAATCCTCCAACTGTCATGCTGACAGCTTTCCTGTTGTGTCCTCGTATATTTTTATATAAGAAAATTGCAGATGGGTTCTCTTCTCAAACTAATACGCTATTCTGTTGACCCTTATCATGCAGAAATGTGTTGGTTTTATCTGTTTGTGAATGAGACCTTGGCCAAATATACTTCAAAAAGGATACTTCTCTGTTCGTCTCTGAATTTGTCTGCAAGCTGTCTGGGAAGATGCCAGAATCCTATTACACACCCTTTTTGTGCCTTTAAGCAGTAAGTCCTTCATTCTCTCTGCTGTACAAATAGATTGCACTTTTTGCAGCAAGCACACTTGTAAAATACAAGCATATTTATTTAATAGTTTCAGTGAAAAAAAAAAGAAGAAAAAATTCTCCCTTGAAATGGGGAGAAATGTGGTTTGGTTTACTATGTTTTTTTTTTACTGGAGGTTTTTGTTTGTTTATTTTTAATTTGACATTACCTAATCTGCTGCTGCCTTGGAGGATTTTTTTTCCCCCCAGAGTTTTGCCAGAGACCTCCACTGCAGAAGGCTTTATAATGTTACAAAAGTAGCACAGTGACTTCATTTAAAAATTAAAATAAATTAAAAAAAGGTGCAAAGATTTCACTTATTAACATCCTCCAAAACCTCTTGGTATTTTCTAAATGGAATTTTCATAGGCCCGCATCACATTCAGACACATGCCTGACTTATGTGGCTCGTCACGAGTAGTCCCAGTGACTTTACAGTGAAGCACAATCGTGCTTCAGTTTAAGGCTGTGCTCAGAGGGAGCCTGACGGGTTCTTGACTTCAGGCTTGACAAAGCCTGATATATCATCAAAGAAGATATATCATCAAGGTGACAATAAATACTAAAAGTTCCTATGTTACTTGCTCTTGCTCTTCTCTCCCGTATAGACCTCTTCCTATCGGTGTTATGTATTTGTCTCTTCCAAAAAAATCCAAAGACACGCCTCCCCCTCACCCCCCCAGATCTCAGGTCTCCTTTAAATACATAACTTTGCTAGCATGAATAAGATCAAACACAGATAAGAAAATATTGCAAACACACAAACCAAAAATTATCTGGGGGTTTGCTCAGTGGAGACTCCAGCTCCATGGGTGTTGTCCATGGAGGCTCTTCAGGGCTCTTAAAAGTTGGCACCCATTGAGAATATTTAGCCATGATTCATGAGCCCATTCAGACTCTGACCTTCCACCCCATCTTCGCCCCCTCCTCAGCTCAAATAGCAGAAACCCGGATCCAAATGACTCCCTGATGGCAATATGGAAGATCGCCAGCTCTGATGAAGCCAGGTGGATTCCACTGAGCATGCTCTCTGTGTGCACACCAGGGGAACATCCTCGGAGTTTGACTGTTGTAAGCTTCTCCTAATTTATTCTCCTAGCAACAGACACTAAGACGCGATTGCCACTGGTTTCTTGTTTGTTGTTTTTGCAGTAAATAAAGCCACAATGAGTAATTTTATTGTTCTCCCACCTCGGTTGTTCAGTTTGTGTAGCTATTCCAAGAAAAAAAAAAAATCGAGTCAGCATTAAAGGAAGAAGAGGTAAGTTTCTACAGGTTTCTTATTCCTATTATCACAGGAAAGAATCTTTATAAATTTCCAACGAACACAAGTACACAGAAGGAGTCAGCATAAGGAAGAAGAGGTAAGTTTCTACAGGTTTCTTATTCCTATTATCACAGGAAAGAATCTTTATAAATTTCCAACGAACACAAGTACACAGAAGCAAACAGGTATGTGCATGACTATTATGTTAAGTGATACATTGTCCCATATCATTTTCTCATCTCAAACTTTGTCATAAATGAAATAAATGACATTGGAACTATTCAGGAAAGATCATAAATATCAAGAGTGAATTTCTGCATTAAGCATTAACTATGATGGGGCCAGGATTTCACTCCAGTTTCCCAGCCATACAGTGCAAGTTATTTCCTGCTGTTTTCTCCTTTCTGTTTCAAACATTCTGATTCACTATTGGGTTAATCATCTACTAAATACTGTCTCCAGGTGGTTTGGGTTTGCTGTTCTTATCTCCATGGCCCCAAGGGACTATACCTTCCAAAGAACTGAGGGGAGCCCAAGCACTGATATTATGCAAGAAATAGAGACAGAAACAAAATACATCAGCAACTGTATCAGCATGCTTTCATTTATACCACATTCTGATTTGAACATACGTGCTTTTTGAAGCACTTAGTATACACGAAGTCTCAAGTTGCTCCAGATTGCGTAAGCAGGTAAAAATGGTATTTGTTAAAGAGGCACAGAGAATCAAGGAAAAAAATGTACCTTGGACTAATGGGTGTGGTACAATTAGAGAAACTTAGTAGGTTGAGGTTTATATTTCGTATTTAGGTGACTCCTGTTGTGCCCAGTGCATCCCTTTATCCCATAGTCACATCAAATTTGCATAAGAATTATCACATGTATGATGCTTTTAGGAATGGGGTTTCTTTCTTACTTCAGCCATGGATCCTGTAGGCAAACCACTTACTTTACCTTATCTTCTTCCTGTAAAAGAGTGATAGTATTTTCCACTGTTACAGAGGAATTAGAAAGGTAGATTTATCAGTGGTTGTGAGACGCTTAACTACTATAATCAAAGCTTGGGATTTTAGAAAGGCAAGTCTGGGATACATAGGAAGGTTAGTTAATAGATTGAAGATCTGGATTCAGGGTTTGAGAATTTGAATACTGAGGATCATTATCAGACATGGTATTATTTTAATTCAAAGGGGCAATGATGTTGTTAAAGATAAGTGGAAAAACTGGAGAGAAGAGTATAGAATTCTTGGCATGAATAAAGGGTTTACCATGTAAACTCTTTACTCTTTAAGATGTTTGTTCATCTTCAAAATATCAGCCTCCATAGAAATCAAATTAAATTGTTCTCAAGTCTTTCTGAATTAGCACAGAAAATAAATGGCTGAAGTTTGTTAATCATATAAACAAAAACTGGGAGGAACTGGTTCTTCTATACGCTGATGGTGGGGTGTCAAGGAAGGAGGTAAGTCTGACCAAAGACTGGATCAAGTATTGAATAAATATTTTGTATCACTTTTCAGTAAAGGTGATGAATAAAGAGGATAATGGTAGATCACTTCTCTTCTCCATGCCTACCCACCACAACTGTTCATTCTTCCCAAATTCAGTCACAGGTTCAAGCTGTTGCCCTGCCTAGATACTTGCCATTTGATGGTCCCTCTAAGGCCACGCAGATCAGGAGGTGTTCCGTCATCTGAATTTTTTTCATGTTTGTAAGTCTCTGTATTACAATAGACCCAGTTCTGGAGGTTAAATTTTTTCTTGCCTTCTTAAGCGATGGTTCTAAGGTTTTTGAGTTTCCCAATCTCTTTCTGCAAGAGCAGCATGAAGTTTAGTGACATGAAGTTTTTTCATTACTCTGTTAAATACAACAAATTCAATGATACAGTCCAAAAGCCTTCTGAAGTTGAAGAGTTTCCAGAGCTGCATGATTGTTTTGAACAATTTCAATCTACAACAACAAAAGGTATCTAAAGAAAATGAGGATAGAGCAATAGAAATTATATCCAAGCAAAAGCAAAAATTAGGTTTCTATCATTCAGAAACAGAGAATTTGGACAACATCCAGTCTTTATACTGACAGCATCTACAAGCCTAGTACCAAGAATTTTTTAATATGCATATTTACAAGTCCTGTGCAAAGATTGAGAACAGCCAATATAGTATCTATACCCAAAAATGAAGCAAAAAGTTGATCCAGGCAACTACAGACTTGTAAACAGGATTTCAGCAGTATACAGTCTTAGAACAGATTTTAAAGGAAAGAACATGAAGAGAAATCGAATACAGGTTAATTACAACATTGGTTTCACAAAGGTAGATCATCTTAGATAAACCCAGTATCTTTTAAAATTAGATAATAGATTTCTTAGACAATGACAATGGATTGAACTTTATTCTTGAAGATAGTAATTATTTTTACAGGAGAACTGTCAGAAGAATAAGGATCTGCCAAAAGGAGAGACTGTCACAAACGTTTTCATGGTTGGTCTCAGGAATGATCCCATTTAACATATTGATTAGTGATATTGGAGATATAGAAGTAAGAATTACATGTGTATTTGTGAGATGTACAGATAACATAAAATGGGGAAGCATCACCTTAACAAAGGATTGGATCATCAGGCAAGGAGAACCAGATGATTTTGTTGACGTGAGTGATGAGATGAGATGAAATTTAATAGTACAGATTGCAAAGCCAGGGATTTAAGGATCAGTAACTAGATTTTTTTCTTGAATATAATATGTATTTATCAGTTGAAGATAGTGGAAAAGAAATATGGACATACTAGTTTTCCTGAATGATGACTACCAGTTGCCATGCAGAGCAACTGTGAAAGTCTATTGTAATTGTAAAGTCTATTATAATTGTAAAATGCACTATAATCTAAGGCATTTTCATGTTATTTCATTGCTCAAAGCATTGACAAGGTCTCATTTAATTTATATGAAGTTCTGGTCACTTGTGTTCATGAAACACGACCTTAAAACGGAAGCAGAGAAAGACTACTGGTATGCTTATAGGCATGGAGAATTAATCTCATGAAGAGAGATTAAATGAGACATTTTGTTAAGCCTAGACAAACAAAGGTTGAGAGGAGATAGGATGATTCTTCAGAAATATATTCAGGAGTAAGTGTTAAAGACAAAGAACAGCTATTTAACTGGAAAGGTAATAGTGGCATAAGAGCAATGGTTCTAAAATTATCATGAATAAATATAAAGTGGATACTAGCAGAAGGTTTCTTACTACTCTTGGAGTTATTTTTTTCCATATAATAGCAATGTAAAGAACTGAAATTGCTTCAATATAATAACTTATAGAAGAGTTTGTGTGCTTAAACAGGTGAATTTCTGGAACAGGGAAACTGCAATACAAGTTTTTGGATATCCAATGTGGTGTTGTAACTGAGGGAGACCAACATAAGACTGAACCGCAGTTTGTGTGCATCCTCCTCATATTGCAGACATACTGTATTTCAGAGTTTCTACTGGTTTCTCGAAGCAACCAGGAAGTAAGTTCCTTGCTTCCTCGTCCCTTTGAGAAAGTTCCTTGCTTCCTCCCTTCCCAGGCAAAACTTGTCCCCTCTCCCTCCCCCACCTGCACAGTCAGGTTGGCAGGAATATGTAGCCTTTCTTTTGCCTTTCTCTGAAGTTTGGGTATGATTTGCTTGCTAGGATCACTGGGGTGATTTATTAAACCTTAACAATCTGCTATTGGAGAGAGCATCTCCTGTCCTCTTCTTGCAGGACTTCACACTTCTGTAAACTGGTGTTTGGTTACAAGTTTGTTAGAGCATGCCAAGAAGCTTTTGGTGGCTTATGGAGTCTGGTGACATGTGGCACAGAGGTTACGTGAAATCTTCCAAATGAAACCTTGACTGTGTCATTGTGTCTGACAGTACTGGATTTCTACAAACCGGTGGTGCTTCATGTTTCATGTGCTTGCAAACGTCTTAGTGCTGCGATGTTGCAGTTGGGCTGGTACCAGTAGTGACCTGCTGTGTTGAAGTTTTCTTCAGACCTTTTATATTAACATATCAACAATATTCAGTTGCTTCTCTGGACAGATTCAAAACAGCTACAATAATATAGAACATGTACTTCTGGAAAGAAAAGAAACAGAGGCTTTACAAAGTGTTTGTTAATTTATTATAAACTTTTCCCTTCAGTTTTAAAGTGACATTGTACGATGTCTTTATCTCTTTTTTATTTATTTTTTTTTTCTTTTTTCTTTTGGTAGTGAAAACCAAAACTAAACTGATTGGGGTTTCACACATGTTGGAAAAACCACTAAAGATATATGCAAATTTTTCATGGTATTTTTTTTTCTGTCTCTGATTTCCAACATAATTTTTACCCGAAGACAGTTAGACTTTCACAACTCAGAACTGGCCATTCTCAGAGTGAATCATTTGTAAATTGGTGGTTTTACAATGGATCTGAGAAAAGTCGAAGTTTCAAACTGAATTTTGGCTTCTCACAGACTCAAATGGAGATTGGTGAACTATGAGAAACAAATCTGCCACACAGATTTACTCATGCGCGTGTAGACTGAAACCAGTGGATTTTGCGTATCAATGGTATAAACTCATTATGATCTGCCTGGTCATATTTAGCAGAAATGTTTGAAATCTCTTATTCAAGTTGTAACATGACATAATGTTAACAAATACGGAGATTTTAGATGGGCTGAAACTCCATCCAGTTGCAGCAATGTGGAATGAATTGTTCATGCTTATATGATTGTGTTAAAGAAGATACAATTCATTTCTGGTCCCTTGCCACTATCACCCTGCCTCATAAATGCTATATCCATGTCTTGCAAGTGCCTTGCCTAATGAAGCCCTTTGGATACTTCCAATTCTTACTGGTTTCAGTAGTTACCTCCTAACTGTTCCAGTATAGCTGTCTTCAAGTCTTGCACAATGTGAATATTTTACTGGTCCTAAATACTGAAGGTTGTGTTTCTGAATTGTTGGGTTTTTTAATATATAAAGCAAACTAGATGCAGATAAAAAAAATTTAAATCCCTAGAAACCCCATTTAATATGTCAAATTAACCTCTATCAAGGATAACAACACTGTGCTTTACATATGTGTGTGTGTGTCCAGCTGTGGACATGACTAGAGATAAGGAAATAAAACATAAATCTTTTAAAGGAGAAATCAGTAATGTCAAGTCAAATTGCTATGCAAAGAAAAGGTTAATGAAAGCAGCTGTGTTTGGAGGAAAAAAGTGTGCGTTTTTTTCCAGAAAAACAATGAAGATTCACTAAATTTGACCACCTTAGATCAATAATTGTCTACCCTCTTCAAGACTTTAGAAGTGTCTTAGCCTGAGGCTATACCCTAGCAATATATTACTGGTATGAATTCTCTTATCTTTATTTTTAGTGTGGATACATGGTAGAGACCACTATGGTAAAGATGAAAACTGAATTCATTTTAAGATTTCCTGATATATGAAATATTTACCAGTAGAAAAATCTCCCAAGAAATGGTTATATACCCAAATGCTGTAAAAAGTTTGGCTAAAGAAACCACAAATGCACATTATAAATTATTAAAAAGTATATATTATGTTATATATTTTAAGCACTATTTTTGCTTGAATAATAAAGCAGTGGTTGGGTTTAAAGAACTCCACTCTATTCTCTGGGTTTTGAATTAGGGCAGACTGCAGGAGCTTGTTTGTGGATATAATTGAGAATAACTTCAAAAGGGACATAGACTGAGATTCTTAAAACTTAAAGCTCAGGTGCTTCCCAACCCTGAAAGTGCCTGGATGTACTAGGCACCTAACTTTGAGCTACTGAATTTATAACTGCACCTAAATTTTATGCCATGAGTAAGTGTGTAAACGCACCTTGCTTAGATCTTTATCGCCAGAAGGGTCAGGAAACCAGACCAGATAGAATTACCTGGGGTTTGAGTGGTGCAGTCCAAATCCTTCTTTCTGTCAGCATTTGTTTCAGCTGCTCCGTGCTTAGCTTGTTGGCTTCTGTGAATCCTATTCATAGGTGCCAAATTCTCTCTATGCAAGCAAGGCATGCCAGGCTGCATAACTTTGTAACACAGTGCCTAAAAGTTAGGTATTGGAATATTTGCAACATTTAGCATTTGTCAAATTGCTTTGCAGATCTAGCCCCAGCTCTGTATGAATTTGCCTGACAATATTCCTTTGTATTACAGGCCGGCTGGGCTAAAAATTCAGTGCACACAGTCCTCTGGATCAAATCACTGCTAGGTATTGAAACCAGTGGGTTTCATGAAGTCGCAGATCAGTAATTTAGGCTAGCCCTTTTTCAGGAGAGAAAATGAATGCTTTTTCAGTAATTGCAGGACATTACACTGACCTCAATGAAAGTGTTAATCAGCAATGTGATGGATACTTAAAATTAGACCAAATTAATTGCTTGGTAGCACAGATAGGTAATGCAGAATGAGAGGTGACATGATTTTACTAACAGCTTTCCACTCCGAGACACTGACAAGAACAAGAGTTGAGCAGATGCAGCAACACACAGCCAGCTAGCCACCACACAGCACCATCTAGGCAGTTCCTAAGGTAACTCACATTGTGTCACTGCATGTTTATGTAGAACAAACATATTTTTCCTTGACATGTTTGTGTAGATGTTTTTTAAAGCTCAGGTTGCCTCCTGCTTTCATTTACCCCACTTTACCCGCAAGTCTCTGTTTCTGTAGAATTATTCTTACCCAGAACAGTGACAGAGTAGGAGCAACCACAGTAATGCAAAAGCTGAGGCAGAATGAATAAACAGCTGGGGGACTGCAAAGGGCATTGAGGAAAGCAGAGCTGTGGAGTCTTAAGCTCAGTGGTAAAGTGGCCAAACTCGCTGTTCACAACTGAAAGCATGCTTTAGAGAGAAGTCCTCTTGAGTGTGGCACAGCTCTAGTTCAACAGAAGGGATTTAGGGACTCAGTAGACACTTCAATTCTAGCACGTTAATTTAGATTTAAGCTCACATTTAAGCTCAACTTTCCTGGCTACTCATAGAATTTGGCTCACCCTTTAGACTACTTCTCCAGATGGGGAAAGTCAGCTGTGGTGTAGGACTGGCTTTGGTTTGAACCCTGCCCATGAAGGAAGAATTTATTTGACTGGCAGTAGGTCAGGCTTGAGTTTGCTCACCCATCAGTTGTCTAAGTGATGTGAACTCAGACACTTGAAGCTTGTGCTCAGAAAAGGGTACATAAGTTGTACAGACTCATGGGATCCAAAACCTGAGTGTATACACCACAGACTGGCGTTCCTCCAAGGTAGGGAGTTGGCTAGGTTTTGATATTCAAGTGATAATAGCTGAATCACTGTATCAGACAACCAAGAATTTTTATAGGAGGGTTTGGCAGAAAAGAAGATATTACTGTTAATCCATAAGCTGTCTGTTGAAGTTTTAGAGGCTGTGGTGGAAAGGCAGATAGCATGAATCACGCAGTAAGAAAAATCAGAGGATAGATTTATGATCATGAAGAGGTCTGACAGTGGCTCTGCTTAGAAAATGAGAGCTTAGAGAATGTGGATGTGTTCTGTGGGACTTGCATTTGGCTTGAGATCCCACTATACACCATGGAGTAATAAAGGGGACTTTATTGCTTGACCTGATTTAACAACAAGGTTGCTGTCCAAAGGGCAGTCTGCTGCCCTCCCCACCCACATGCTCCCCTTACTTCCCTTGCCTCAACTATAGCAATTATGCAGCTGAAGAGTGAGTCACATCAGTAAACTAACTGTAATTTTTTTTTTTTTAAATGTGTTAGTTTTCTGTCAGATCAGTGAACTGAACCGAATCAGCACTGAATACAAGTGAAATATCACTAAGGTATGCTTTGGCAAGGGGAAAGAGAGAAGCAGCAACATGCAGTTAAATTGAATTTAAGTGCTGAGGTGAAACTACATCCTTAGATCCATGGAACCAATGGGACCAGATTAGCAGCTGGTTTAAAGCCATATAGCTTTACTGTTTTTAATAGAACTACTCCAGTTTACACCTGTTGATCTAGATTGGTTTAGAGGTGTAAATTCACAAGCTGGTAAGCAACTAGTTTCTCTTCCTGTTTTCTTCCTGGTTTTCAGCAGAAAGGTCTGATTCATCTACTCTTTAGGAAAATCTTTTTGAAAAAAAATGGAAAATCTGCTACAAATCCATAAAAAGCAGCTTGAATTCATGCAAAAGAATATCTTGCTAGCTAATTATATGGGGATATTTTGAAATTGTCTCCAGCCAAAGACAGTTCTAAGACTCTGGACTTTGCGTGCATGAGTGTTTATGCATGTACATCTGTGTATATGCACTTGTGTTGCAAAAAATATCGTATATTAGCAGCCCAGTGATTCTTTCATTAGTCTTACAGTAAAATATTTCCCAGAAAAGAAAATTAAGGGAGAATTCCATGATAAGAAGTGAGAAAGATATAACTGCAAAATGCTTAGAAAGCTACAGGCAATAATTTTTTTTTTTTTAATAACGAAATCCACAGACATTATCTACTCTTGTTGTTGAGGACTCTCCTGTCTATCACAAGAGCTTATGGTTTGTGAGTACTGAAATAAGATGCAGAGATAGGTAGAAGTTTCTATGGGGTTTCCTTTCTGGGTCAAGAGAAGGGGTGTCTCCAACCTTGGCATATTCACTAGAATGTAGGGTTCAGGGATGTTAATCACTGCTACTTTTATCAGACAGCTTTATTAAGATCAATGTTTTTTGTTACCAAATTAGAAGGGACCTAGAGCAAACTTCTGAGCAGTTATTAACACAAGTCCACATTTGCTGGAAGTACTGGGTACCTTCACGTGCACTGCAATAGCTGGGAGTTACACAATATCTATATCATTTTTCACAGCTTTGTCATTAGCTGGTAATGATTTGATTATTTTGCAGATGAATCACAGTATAAATCTCTTTCACAAACACTACCTCCAAGTATTAATCAAAACCATTAAGGCAAAGCAGTCAGTGCAAATTAAAAAATTTGCATGTCTAAATTAAAAATTACAGTAATACATCATAAATAAATCTTTTAAATTCTCTATGGTCTGTATGAGCATCCCCTTTTTGTGCCTGTAATGAGCCCATGAATACAGCTCCTTTTTTCCCTCCATCTTCTTAATCAGGCTGTAATCAAATTTTATAGGTAGAATTCAGGTCTTTCCCTTTGAAGTCCACATTGGATCTTATTTGAGAAAGAAATTATTTTTCTCTCTTCATCTTTCTGAAACCCAGCAAGAGTGAAAGACACAGACTCAAAGACAAGTGTGAAAGACAGGAGTTCAAACCCACCACATATAATTTGCAGTGTCTTTGGCTATAGCAAAGTAAATATTTGCAAAGGGTGATATATCTTATGCAAATAAGTCTGAACTATGAAGAAAATGACTGAGTTGTGTTTTAGGTACTATTTCATTTTACAACTATTAACAACTTATTTCCAGCATGGAAAAGATTAGAGGAACCCTCATTAATATAAGCCACTACTGAGATTTAGAACACACTCTTCTTCACTATAAATAAATTCAGAAATGTTAAAGAACAGCTCAGCAACCTTACATTTTTCAGCTAATTACTGTCCTTCACTTGGAAAGCAGTATTCAGGGTACAGAAGTTTGCTGGCCTATTGCTGCCATTCTATTTACAAGTTGATGAAGTTGGCATGTAAAAAGAATTTTGTTCGTCCCCTTTCCCTAACCTCTGGCAAAGGACATTTTGTGAAGAAATTTCTTGCAAAGCAGCAAAGACAGATTTCAAAGTGTTTTCCAGTTGACAGTCTTCAGAACAAAGACCTCCCCTGCACAAAGTTTGCTGTGACTAGTTCCAGTATCAGCTGTAGTTTTGTCTGTGATCTTTTGGCTTCACTGTATCACAACGGTGTGATGGCTGAACAACCAGCTCCAAAAAGGGGCCTTTGTACTAACTCTGGAATGACACTGAGAAGGAACTCTAGGATCCAAAAACCTTTCCCCTCCACTGCTTTCCTTTCAAAGTCACTGGCTTTTCTTTTCCTTGAGGGTGCACAGTAAAAAGGGTACACATACAAGAGTAATCCTAGCAAAAAAAATAAAATTAATTAAAAGCAGAGTAAAACTAATAAAAAATTGCTTCTTGAATCTGACTAGATTTACACATGAACTATACAAAACATAAAAAGAAAAAACAAAAACAAACCTTGCATGTCTTGCGTTCCCCTGCCAATAATTCTCCATGTGAAGAGACATGGGCTTAGTTGATTTATCAATTGCTTGCTCTGCTGTTTGGGTGGCTGAGGACACAAAGACCTTTACGATAATTAGTAGCTTACCTTTCAGAGGTAACAGCACACATACTTAAGAATGTACTTGAAGACAAGTCTGAATATCTGCTCTAGCCAGTTTTTGTGTGGTTGCTTTAAATGGTTCATTTGTCATTTCTTTTGTTGCATTCCACTGTACATACATACAGAGTTCAACATTAGATTTTCAGATTAAGAGGAAACCCTGAAGTTTGCAGATGGAATTGCATTTCAGGTTTGTTTCATGGATGATTTGATTTAGTCTTCCAGTCCACAGATAGATAAAGATAGTTCCTAACTGTTAACTTCTGTTTGCATTTAGGAACTGAAAATCAAGATCCAATATTTTGGGCTAGTACTTTTAGATCCGGTGACATTGTTGTGCCACTTCACTATTAGATAATAATTAGTGGTTTGTAATTTGGCAATTCTATAATACTTTCCATTTATACATTCAAAGCATTACATTTCAGACAATGTTGTCCAAATATAATAATCAGAGTTTACCAGTTTTACACAGGAAATTCAGACATAAGAACAGTTGACAACTTGTGTCTCAGCATATGAGGTCCATTAGAAGATCTGGACTTAGGAACTGATGGTTGTCATCGATCATTTGGACAAAACAACAAACAACTTACCAAACAATGCCATGAATCCACTGGATAGGAGAGAAAAGAAATCACTTTCAGATTTGCAACTCAATAACATTACTGAAAAAAGAATGAGAGAAACTTTTTTTAATTTAAAAAAATTGCATTGGATCCATCACTTCAATTAAATTCAATAGGGACCATTCAGGTTTTTATAGGTGGAGGATCAGATCCTGCCTTTTTATATCTGCAATTGAAATGTCACTAGCAACTTATTCGGCTTTTATTTTAGATTTCTTTGGACTGATTCGGGACTGTAGCAAAAGAACCTTAGAGCTTAGAAAACGTCACTTCCAAGATTATTTTGTTTCATCAAGGCTCAAAGAAAAGAAAGCTTCCAACTCTTCCATTGTGAGATGGAACAGGACTTGTATTGGGGAGGTATACAAAGTAAAATATCTTTTGCCCCTACAAAAACATGGAAGTATATACTACCACAGCAGCTGTGACCTCACATTCCCACACCAAGATCAGAGAGGAAGGAACTTGCTGTGCAGCTGACCTAATATTCAAAATTTTACTAACACTGAGGATTATCCAACATTTTGACATTTCCTTCTTATTTGGCCAGATGAAGGTCTCCAGCAGTGCTAAACCAGTATTGCAGACAGTAGAATTTTACAAACACAAGCCCCCACCCCAAACATACATTTGCATAACTTTTCCCTTCTATAAGCTTCTCCTTCTGACTTCTCATTCCTTTTTTTTCTGTAGTGGAGACTTAATATAAAGCCACTGCATGAGAGAGCAACAATTTTTCTATTTAGAAAGTCTCCTAGAAAGCAAGTTCTGCTTAAAACATTTAATTCAAAAGAACATTGTGACTTTAGTACATAAGTTATAATTTCTGTTTTTAAAATTCTGTGCTCCAAAGTTTTCTCTCTACTAATCAATGTATGTGTGTAGTAATCATCATGTAGAAGTTCATATATGTGGTTCTTAGCATCAGGTTTACACTCACACATTTATTTAGTTTGCAGATTTCAAGAAAGTTAGCCTTGCATTATTGTTGCCTACAGATCTAAGGGCTTCAGGATTGCCTTCAGTGCTCTACAGGCAGGCGCAGTCTATCTACTTAATCATATATATTGGATTAGTTTCTTTAAATGGGGAAGGCAAGAAAATCATCCCTGTCTCAGTGCCTTGTGGTTCTTCTTTACCACTAACCTGTCAGAGTGGGTAATGACTTTGTAGGTGGCTTAATGCATCAGTTCTTCAAGTGGAGAGAGGGGCTGCATGCCGAGGGGTGAAGGAGTGGCTGGATAAAGGGATGGGTACTTTTATGCATAGGGAAAGGTTTGATTACACAATAGTAAGAAATCTGCTCGAGAATAATGGTATCATATGTATTTAGAAATAAAATGTCAGGTTTCTAGCTTGAGTCTTCCAAGGTCCAGATATTGAGAGGGAAATATAAATATTTAGTGTTGATTATTTTGACATTATCTTAAGCAGGCATTTTGTTTTATTTATAACCTAGAATCTTCACCTTATAGTCTGACCCTTTCAGGTTTTCCATATGAAGTTATAAACTTTGTTCATACTGTTCAGGCAGAGGTTTGTCCTGCTAGAAATTGTAAATATTTTATTCTTAATGAAAATCTAGGATCTTTTAGGAAATGCAGTACCACTTTTGGTTAAAGAAGGAAGGAATTTACTCAGATATAACCTGGCACAATAGAGTGAGTTCAGGATTTGTAAAAGTATTTAAGCATTATTTGCTGTACCTAGATTGAGAGGCAGCTGAGTTTCCTGTTGTCTAGTCTGCTGTCCAGATTTGGGACTGGCAAGATTGCCATGCTGCAACTCACTTGCGATCCTACACACTCAGATCTCCTTCCTGTGCAATTCCAAGTGCACAGTAGCATGCTCACAGCTAGGATTTGGAAAGTGCTACTGAATTCACAAGCATAGCAAAAAGGCCAGATGATATTGAAAATCAAGAGCATATATACCCCTAAATCATCAGTACCTTCTACTCAAAAAAATCTTTGAATAAATATTTTAGTGGTTAGGTGGGAAAATTCTTTTTATTTAACTCTTTAATAAATAGTATTTTAATCATTGCCTGCACTAAGCGGCAGAAAGGTATTTTCTAAAAAATCTGCTGAAATAGAAAGGCAGTGAGGATTCTCAAGCCAACCTGGCGATGCATGTTGATGTTTTGTTTTTAACTATCCAATAAGATTGCTCAGATTAACAGGTCACTCAGACTTTTCCAGGCTCTCTTCGTACTGGTGGGACAGGCAAATGCACCAGATAGGCTTTTTAAGTAACTGCACAGATAAAGTCTGGACAATTTTACTATATATGACTTGCCAGCTCAAGCAGAGAGACTGACAGTGTGGAAACAGCTTGTCAGAGCTCAGGTCATGGTTAAAAACTGCTAATGTTAATGCTGACAGCCTGTAAAGTCCCTGCTATCCATGATACCTTTAGTCAAGTTATAAAACACTCTAGAGGACTATATCTATTTCCTTCTTGTTCACTATTTTACCCACTTCTGTCATTACTGAAAACATTTAACTGATTTTGTGAATATCCCTTGCTTTAATCTGTGTGATTCAAGCTGAAGCCTGTCAGTGGTACCCAGCACTGCAACATCCAGCTCCTTTGTAAAGAGGAAGATGTGCTTGCAGATAGCCAAGAATGGCAATTTCCCATATAACATCCTGCTCCATGATGCTCCCTGGGCTGCATAAGAATGCTCTCCGATTTAGCTGAGATTTGCTACAGATGAGGTCATAGAGAGGGGAAGGCAGGTGATGAGCTCAGTGGACACTAGGAAATAAGCCTCATTGCTCCAATTCTGGTGAGAAATCACAAAACAGCAAGAGCTGTATTGTTTTCCTGCTGAGCTGCTTTTCGCACAAAGTCCTCAGAAGGTAGCTGTACTGAGAGACCCGGGTACTGAGCGCAAATCTGTTATGTAGGGTAGTCCCTCCTTGCTGTGAGACATGCTTTATATCCTACATAAAGTCCAGCATTCTGTCTATGAAATAAAACTTCTTAAACTAAACTGTCTTGTTATCTTTTTAATCTGGGATCAAGCCTTTGCTTTCTCTGTGTACTTATTTAATGCACTCTATTATCACTAAGTAGTCCCTTGCCACTAGAGAACCAATATGGCCACTCCTGCCATACGTCAGGTCTAAAAGCTGTGTATTAGAATCATAGAATCATAGAATCATTAAGGTTGGAAAAGACCTCTAAGATCATTGCGTCCAACCGTCAACCCAACACCACTGTGCCCACTAAACCATGTCCCTAAGCGCCTCATCTACACGTCTTTTAAATACCTCCAGGGACGGTGGCTCAACCACTTCCCTGGGCAGCCTGTTCCAATGCTTAACCACTCTTTT
>NW_008796217.1:2183382-2215987 GCF_000699145.1 Aptenodytes forsteri
CCTAGGCTCATCTCTAGTGAGCCTGGTTTTATCCCCTTCCCCCTTCGAACCTAGTTTAAAGCCCTCTCAATGAGCCCTGCCAATTCATGAGCAATGATCCTTTTCCCCCTGTGAGACAGCTGAACTCCATCTGTCGCCAGCAGGCCTGGTGCCGTGTAAACCTCCCCATGATCAAAAAAGCCAAAATTCCTCCGATGGCACCAGCCCCTGAGCCACGTGTTGATCAGGTGCGTTTTCCTGTTCCTTTCAGTATTCTTCCCTGCCACTGTAGGGATAGAGGAAAACACTACCTGTGCTCCCGATCCTTCAACCAGTCGCCCCAGTGCCCTGAAGTCCCTTTTGATCACTGCAGGACTTCTCTCTGCAACCTCATCACTGCCAGCCTGTATAACCAACAGTGGGTAGTAGTCGGAAAAAGCTGTCGCAGATAAGAGCAGTGGCAAAGGTGCAACCTGGTGATACGCTAGGCACAGATTTAGCCGGGCAATTAAGGAAGACTGGGTTTGTCATTTGTTCTACCAGAATCTGAGAAGTTGCTTGCAAATTCATTGAACATACTCCTGGCCAAGGAGAAGAAAATACAGCATGGGAGTAGTGTTGTCTACTATAGAAGTCACACAGACTAAAAAATAGCAAGATACTAGTAAGAATACAGGTAGAAATAGAATACAATAGAAATACAATTTAGAACAACAGAAATAAAAGAATCAGGGCATGGATTTCAAGTCCAAGAATCCCCCCCAGTCATTCTGGGGTTTTCCCCTGCTGAGCCAAATGCAGTAGTGCAAGTAATACAGAAATAAAAACCTCACAAAGTAACTCCATGCTGTCAAAGACATCTCACTATTAAAAAATGGTGTATGTAAAAGCAAAGGTGGAGTTTAGACCATTTAAATCTGAGCGGAACCTTTTCCTGAAACAGAGCATACTAAAAAGAACAGAGCTATTCCTTTGAAAAGATCACAGAATTACAGAGTAGTTGAGGTTGAAAGAGACTTCTACAGATCATTAAGTCCAGCCTCTCCTGCTCAAAGCAGTCAAATTTATCTGTTAATAGCTGTGAAATGAACTGTATCATAAATATTGGGTGAGTAGTGTGTAGAGAGAAGGTCTAAAATATCATCAGTTGGTATATCTACTTTAAAAAGCTCCCTGAAAACATGTTACATGGCCAACTGGTTCATCGGGGTGCATAGATTTCAGGACAAAGGAACTCATTCCCCAGAATAACTTTCCCAAATTAGGATACTTTGTCAGTAGTGGCCATCAATGAAAACAAACTAGTACTTATTGCACTGCTCTTCTTGAAGCCTTGCACCAATATCTTCTGCAGTAGTCAGCTTCAATTTGGTCTTACAGAATAATTAAACAGACTCTTGTTTTCACCATGTCTGTTTAAAAAACAGTCAGTTGGGTAGAAATTCTCCACTCTAGAAAACGTCTATATTTTATAAACTTTTCCTTAGTCCTTTGTCCTTGTTTTCCATTAGAGATAAGCATAAGACATATGCTTGTGGCATAGAAAAAGTTGATACTGAAGTAATTGCTTACGCATGACAAGTTAAATGTTAATTATTAGAGCATCGTCCCATGTTGACTTTCTTATCTAAGCAAATGGCATATAAATTACTGAAGCTTGACAAGTAGCTTCCTATTTTGGCAAACTTTTAAAACTGTTTCAGTTTCAGAATACTTGGTAACACATAGATGTTTGAATTTGAAAAGTCTTTTTTTTCCTTTTTGATTTTGTCAGCGTGCCTGCCTTCTCTTTTTTACCAGTCTGACATGCTCTCTGTTATTCTAGATAGTGCTCATTTTTCACACTGACTTCTAGTACCTTTCTAATCCTTTTCTTGAAAAGTTCCCAGTCCTCCTCTTCCCAACTCTGAAATTTAAATAGATTTCATAAGATGCAACACAGCTCTTAGTACGTTAACAGCAAAAGAAATTGCTAGGAATCTGACATGCAATGTAAACAGGAATGAATCTTGTATGAGCCCTGCGAAGTTTGCTCTTTGATGAAATATGGTTTGTTATATGTTCTCTCATCATAACTAGATGCAACATTTGGACCGAAGGAGTCCTAACGTTGTGGAGTAGGTTTTTTGTTTACGTTTCTTTTTTTTTTTTTTTTTAATTGACAAGGCCTCTGTAGCATCAGCCCGGTTTCCTGATGTAACAAATATCTCCTTTATAGTATGAAAGTGCAGCACATGTAGCACCACTTCCTTGGCTGAAGCACGCTAATTCTGTTCCGTTGTAGTGGAGCTACACTGATTTATACCGGCTGAAAACCTGGCCCACCTTGTATGTCAGTTCTTTGCATAACCGGACAAGGGGCTTTTAGCCTTATGTGAGTAACACTCCTATTCATTTCAATGTGAGTTTTGTCTGAGTAATCCTGACTGGAGGATTTTGCCCTCAGGCAGCAAAACCAATGGGATGCATGTAGCTGAGACTGTTAAGAAGAGTAATAATGTGTTGCCTATGAGGTGAAATAGGAGAGAAGAATAGAAAGGAAAATTTCCTGTGATCATTTCCTTGGATAGCCATGAAGAAGCTTTACATGAAAACAAAAGCGTATCTGGTGTAAGATAACATTCTCTATTGGGGCAAATATGTACACTTATGTGCACTACTAGAGAATTTATCACAGTAAGCACAAATAAACTTGTCAAAGTTTGTGGTATCTGACAAGATAAAAGGAACAGTCAAAGTAACAATATGTGTGGAGCCAAATGTTCATGCAATTTATGTTTCTAATTTGATTCTATAGGACAGAATCTGGCACTGCAAGAAAGTTACTTTCTAAAGAGAAATGACATACTTCCTATGGAAGATTTGCATGATAACCTTACTATTTTACTCAATGCTTACTAGAAAGGATTTTCTGAAAAATTGTTTCAGTAGGTTCCATATAGTAAAGTCTATTGCTCTGTATTTAAATCACATTTGGATTGTGGTTATGCTTTTTCTTTCTTTTTCGTCTCTTTTTCCCCTTCTTTTTTTTTCTCTTTTTCTTTTCTTTCTTTTTTTTTCTTTTTTTTTCTTCTTTTTCTTCTTCTGTGGATTCTCAGCTGTAGGTGACATTATTGTGATGGCTGCATTTCAAAGACCTCACCTGCTCTGTCATCTCTGAATTTATGTTACACTTCATGGTATCAGCTCTAACGATCTTATTTTCTCGCTCTCTCTTTCCTTTGCACCTCTACTCACTTCCTGACACTTGACACAATAAAACACTTTTTCATTTAGAAACTGTATTTAACCCCTTTTTACCCACAGCCTATTACTCAAAAAAGAAAGAAAGGTAAATCAGTGGGACACTACAACTTTGAGGATTCAAATTTTTGTTTATTGCAAGTAAATATATTTACACACTTTCTACAAAGACTGGGTAGGTATAAACAAGAGAGTTACCTGTGCATGTCTCTATTTAAAAATTCATAAATGAAACGTGGGCTCCTTTAACTTATTTTTTCCATCAGTCTTTTATAATCAGGCTTCATTTCCTGGCAGTTAAGACAATAAAAGAAAACAGCCACGGTGCTGAAGACAAACATAACTCTAAAAAATTGTATTGTTGGGAAAAAATAATTTAAAGAGCCCTTGCCTTTATCTATATCTTATAAACGGAGAAACACAACTTATTCATCAGAAATTCTAACAAATAATTGAGCAGCATATTTTAAAAATATGTTTATCATTCCAACATGTAACCAGTATCTGTAAGAAAAATATATATGTAAAAGCTTGGTAATAACCATCCACAGAAGTTGCATAAAATAAAATCCTTATTTATTAATTTAATTTCCTTTTTGCTGAAGACATCATTAGCAGACAAAGTTGTCGTTATTTTAAAGTAGCTAAAAATTCTAAGTACTTAGTGAATATTTTGAATGATTACTATTTAGCCTATTCATTATTCATGTGCGGTTCACTTTAGCTATTTGTGGTTCGTTATTGGTAGAAGAGCAACTTCTGAAGTGAATTCACATAAATATGTATTTTTCAATAGCAAAAGATTATTCAGTAAAGATTCAAACGTGTTGTTTGTTTGTTTGGGTTTTTTTGAGAGCGGGATTTATGTTCTTATTATACCCAATCTATATTATTTTCTATTTCTTGAATCCACTTGTTTCTGTATTTCTGACTGAGAAAGGACCATAAATATAGTGGAGGAAGTTAAATACAGACTTTACAAATATGGGTACAAAGAGATATGTAAAATGCTGTGTCTTCAGTGAACAGATGGACCAAGAAGTTGTTGTTGTGAATCTGGCTAGGAACTATGGTGAATGATATTTCATTAGCCCATATCAGTTACAGATCTGCTGAACAAAATAAGACTCCAGACATTTTCTGAATTACTGTCTTATATAGGTCAAATCACAGTTGTAAGAGCAAATGTTCACAAACAGCCACTGATCTGGGTGCCCCAGATTTTAAATGCCCAGCTGGAAGCATTTTGGGTTTGGTGGACTTGCAGAGTATTTTTTTCTGAGACCCAAACCCAAGGATATCTCAAAATTGAGCTTCAGAATACAAAACATCAGGTAGGAACAGCCACTTTTTGAAAGTCATGTTTCTCCATCATATACTTTCTCTACTATCATATGGACATTATGTCCTCAGGAAAGGTGATTTTTTCTTATTGTGCCAGGGAAAGACTCAGGAGACATGGCCATAAGCGATTGTTTGCTCTGCCATAGACCTCTCTGCGACCTTAAACAGTTCACGTAACACGCCTTTGGCACCATTCCTCACCTATACAATAATAACTGCTAGCTCTGTATTGTGCAAAATAAGTGTGACAGTACTTCACATCAGTCTATTCCATTTCGAGAAAAAAACAGTCAGATACAAGAACTATGCATATCTATAATCTAGGGCAATATGGCCTGAATCTTGAGTGCTACTGTGATACAAGTAATTAACATTTTCTTCCTGGAATGAAGGCTGTCAACACATTTTTTAATAGATTCCATGAATTAAGTCATGGTTTCAAACAATTTGGTCTGAAGTTGTGCATGAAAACTGTGGTGAGCCATTAAAAAGATGACTTACCAACTGTCAAAAGCAAAATAAGAATTAAGAAGGTGAAGAGAGAGAGTGCTGTGTGACAGCCACCATAGATTTTCCAGACTGAATGCTCAGACATCTCTTTACACATGGGGTGTGCTGGAAACCTTCAATACAGGTACAGAAGTCACACCTGCATCTGTAGCAAGAAACCCTAATTTCCCTGTCAGTCTTTTCTTACCACCTATGTAAAAGATTCTAGCAAAAGATTCAGCTTGATGTTAGTGCTAATTGCAATTTTGTTATACTCATTGCAAATAACAGTATTGAAATGGTATCTTTTTGAAAAATTTAATGCATTAGACCTAAAGTCTTTTGGTGATCAAAACTCTTTTGGTGTTAACTTCCTCTTAGGTAAACAATTAAACTCCACTTTCAACCGTAATCTGAAATGTATCACCTTCTAATTGTTTTGTAGAATTAACTCCCACTGCCTGTTCGGTGATTCATAAACATCGATGTATGAAGCTGTCAGACTGTCGGTATTGGAGGGTAAGGGAAAGGAATATATCGTCCCTCACGAGGGAATATAGAATGAGGGAATTTATCACTGCTTCTTTTTGGAGCTTGGTACAGCCTCCTGTGAGCACTACTGTAGCTCCAACAAGCAAGCAGACATTCTCTTGTGTGAAAATCAATAATGCCTCACATGGGTGTTAGCAATGCCTGTAAAATAGGAGATGTACTCAGCTATAACTATTAAATGCTACTGAAGGAAACCATCACTTTTCAGAGCTACAGGAAATCAGTCTTTTGAAGTGATCATTTCCTTTAACTCTTTTGGTGACTCCTGTTCATCTTTGCCCCTTACTCTGCTGATAAGTAAGTGACAGGGCACCACAGGAGCCTTTTAACATGACGAATGGAAGGCTGAAAGTAATTCAAAAGGCTATTTTTTTGTTGCAGTAAATAGCCTGTCTGAACCAGATGCAAGCTTCTGATGTAACGCTGTTTGTCTTCAAGTACCTTCAACAGAGCAAATCTGCTTTTGTTTTGACATTTTGCTGTCAAATTTCCCGAATGCATAATTACAGATATATTATAGAAATACGAGTGCTAGAGTCAGGTCTGCTTCCCAGTCATAGATAGATAATTCCATGAATAACAAATCCATTATCACCCTTGCTACTGACAGTAACAGTAACAAAATCATTGTATCAACAAAGGAAACAAATGATGCTAACATGTACAAAGGGAATATTGTATTGACCCAGTATACAGGTAGCCATACAGACAAATATACTCTTCTACATATGCTACTTTTTATTTTTTAATTTTTTGGAGTGAAACAGGGAATTACTCTCTAGGAAGGATGAAAGCCACAGATCCTCCTACTTGTTTTTACAAAAAATCTGTGTCAGGTTCTCAATGGGAACAAAACAGAATAATTAAGTCCTGGTTTGCAAGGTTCACCATACACTTCATATTTGTGGCAAATTAGCTTGAGTCCTTTCATGTTAAAGCACTTTCTCTTCACATTGAATGCTTATTTGTTGCAAATCTTATGGCATTTTAATGCAAGATACTAAAAGAAGTTTGCAAATAGGTTTACTGAGATGTGGGCTAGACTGACCTGCTGCAAAGTACAAAGGGATATATACTCATCATAGAACAATTAATAGGTGTCTAAGTCCTCCCAGGTTATTCCACATAACTTAGTTGGGTACTGGGGTCAGCTCTTTGCTTATTTGAGTGCCCTATACTGCTCTGAGAATATTCTAACCCGTCTAACAAGTCACCTTGCTTAAATGCTAGAGCTGAGCCAGGATCTCCTTATATGATTCCAGCGCAGGGTGTTCACCCAGCCATACTATGCTTGTTTGTACAATGGTCATGCCTGAAATTGTATCATGGTGCCATACGTGAATCCTATACCAGGTCATTCTCCAGAAAGCAGAATAGTTCCAGCTGGGCTATAATATGCCAAGGAAAACATCTAGGGGAAATGCTTAGCAGATGCTTATTTATTGCTCCAATCTATGCAAAAACATTTCTCCTTTGGTCCTATCACAGTAATTAAAAGGAAAGCAAATTCATATCACAACAGAAAAAGACTTCTTTTCCACTTCTAGCTTCAGTATCTTCCTTCTATTCCTAAACCTTTCAAATACACTATTTTTATTCCACAGCCACTTGGGGTGTAAAGACCTTCTTTACTCCTATGCAGATAACAGATTGAAATCAAATCAAGAGGAGATACTTTTTCACACGGTGTATATTTAAATTGTGAAACTCCTTGGTACAGAACATTGGGGATGTTAAAATATTACATGAATTCAAAAGGCAACTGGACAAATGCATGAAAAAAGACTCCATTGAAGTTTTTCTAGCATTAAGACATTCCTGAGCCGTGAGGGGAAGTAGTGCTGCAGTTTTGTCTTGTTCTTATACTTTTTCCAGAATATCTGCACCCGGACTTGTCAGAAACAGGGTGTTTCCGCTGATACAGATGTTCATATGTTCTTACCTGAGCACGTGTCCAACAAAGGCTTCATGAAGATAATTTGGATCTTCAGGATGACTAGGGGAAAGAACAATGCCTTAGTGTTACTGCCATCCCAGCAGAAATTCCATTGCTCAAATAAAATAAAAAAAATTGACCTTATAGAGATCCTCTATCTAGAACCGTCCTAGAACCTCCACATGAATAGTAACCTAGTACTGGTTAATCAAGCCTTGCAGTATCGTGGATCATCACATTTATGTATCTGTGAATTACAAGGGATGGAAGTTAAAAAGAAAAAGTCTGTGTTGCATCAGTGGTTACAGCTTAATTATATAATCCTAACTATACAAACACTTTCATAACCACCTATGTGTGGACGTACATCTGTCTCTGTGCTGTGTTTTATGATGTAGGAGGATAGTGTCTTCTTCAGAACGGTGCTCATTGTCACTAAGAAAATATGATGATTTATCTGCCCGCACCAAACTAAGCACCAGACTGGCTACTGATAAGTACCAAATAGTTTTTGAGAGGTTTCCATGTGATTCTTCATGCTGAGGGGAACTCATATGCAGATTTCTGTCGCTACCACTCCAAGAGGAACTCAGCACAGTTCTAGGAAATTGGCTTTTAACATCCTGAAGATCTGAGACTGATTACCTGCAGCACTAGTCAGATTTTGCTGGCCGAGTCTGAAAGCAATGTACTATGCAGTACATTTACTTGAAGAAAATATGTAGGAGGAGGAACGATGTGTTTTCAGTGATCTTGTAAACCCTCAGTGCCCTGAGCTACAGGCCATCATTTGACTACAGATTTGCTGGTGGCAATTTGTTTATATTCATTCAGGGAGACTGTGACATTCACTGGTGTTCTCTCCACGGTACTTAGCAGCTCTTTGAAAATGGTGCTAACACAGATGAAGTAAAAAGAATCATGGGAAATATCTGTCTTGATCCTAAGCCACGCAATTGCATTATTTTCTGGAATTCAGAGTACAGTACACAGAAACCCCCTCAGTCCATGGAGCAGCAGGGAGCATGGCAGCAGAGCAGGGCACCTTGGAGTGCCCAACTACAGTGCACAAGACCTATTAAAAAGTATTGCTGTGCTCTAGCTAAAATTATAAGCAGTAACTTTGTTATAAGTGAAACACTACAGCACAGTGAACCTGCATAACCTACTGGGAGTGTCATGAGAAGACATGACCAATCTCAATTTTTTATATTAATGCAGTAAATCCTGTTATGTATTATCTCCATATCATTTGGCATGCATTGCTCATGGAGAAGATCTCTTCTCAAAGAGACATGAGGGAAGACTGACTCCTTTTCGTTGCTGGAAATAAATACATAAACTAGATCTGTGACTTACAGTAGTTAGTGTGTTCCTCAATGACGTACAAGCAGTCATCCCTGCAGGATCCTAACAATGAATAGGTCCATTGTCTGTACATCTTTCCCAGTAAATAAGTGCTGTTTTCTTAAACCAGGGAAAGTTCTACTCAAGAAATTATACTTTGTTGTACTTTAGTGAGATAGTATCACCTGGAAACTTAAGCGTGTGTATATACACAGTCCATGACAGATGTGTGGGTACATATGTACTATATGTGTGTGCCAGTTGTAAACATCTGTCTAAATGAGTGTGTTGACAATGAATTACTCAGGTAGACTTGACTTTTTTTTAGCGTGAATTAACAGCTTCTTGACTTGTTACTACATCAACTGCTAATTAGTTCCTGAGTGTAGTTCAAGGTGTTGGCGTTCATTACAAAGCTTTCTGTGGTGGTTTGGATCTTTATCTGCCTCAAAGGCAGAATCTTCAGGCAAAAAAAGTTCTTCAGTTTATACAAAACAGATGAGAGCAGGGAAAGGAAAGATGGGCTGCAAGGTCAGGAATTGGGGTTAAAGACAATGCATCATCTAGATTTGGCTCCAGTAATGCAAGGAGTGCTTTGTTTTAAGTTAGGATGATGACTTTAACCATCAGCACTAAAGGCAAGATTAATAGTTAGAATAAAGATAGCGAAATCAGAACTGGGAACTTCAGGAGATTACTGAACTGCAGTTGA
This sequence comes from Aptenodytes forsteri, assembly GCF_000699145.1. Lineage (NCBI taxonomy): Eukaryota > Metazoa > Chordata > Aves > Sphenisciformes > Spheniscidae > Aptenodytes > Aptenodytes forsteri. The sequence goes on from NW_008796217.1 coordinate 2,192,985, forward strand.
GAGAAGCACGTAATGTCTATCATTTGATTCTGAAAAAAAATACATACAATTGTATGTGTGATAACAAAGACCCTTAGTAAGTATCACTAAGCTAGTGGTAATAAGTTGCAAAGATGACAAATGCAATGCTTATACTTAGGAATGGTGAAAAAGCTGATCCAGGGAAATAAATAAATCTGTAAGTTTTTCCTTAATAGTATTAATGAATTCAGATTAGAATTTGAAGGAGAAGACAAATACATGGAAGCCAAAGGAAAACATGATATAAGGCAGCATCATCTTTCATGCTGGGTAAGAATATCTGTTTTTTATTGGATAATGGACTTCTAACAAGAAGATGTAACATAATATATCCCTCCTGAAGTTTTCCAACTAATTCCACATATGAACACTTGAAGTAATTCAGTCTTGGAAAGTCTTTAACACTTAGCTCCCAATGAGATTTTAAAACCTTGATTTTATTTAAATCAGTTAATAAAGTTTGTTTTAGAAACAGGTGATTAAGCATACATTTTGGAAGCAAAACTCAGCTTATTTTTCCTAAGCTATTCCTTAACTTACTACTAATGCATTAAATCCACCTGGACACAGATATAAAGACTCATACCATTCACACATAAAATACTGGGCTATGTTGTCTTTTCCAAAAAAAAATGTGGCAACATTAAATTGGTTACCTCATAGCAAAATGCTAGAAGAGGGAATATATTTTATTCTAGAGTATCCAGCTGAGATAACCACTATGTAGAGGGAAAACTGTTGGGTTCATGTAGCTATTTCAAGACAGCAACAGCCTAATGTCTCATGGGCTTTCAGAGCAAAAGAGCTATAAAAGTCTTGCCTAAACTGGCTATGGTTTGTCTCCATCTTTTTTCTTCCTCTTGACTTTCAGGAAAGAAAATGTTTCTTTAAATACCCTGATCATAAGCCAAGAGAAACCAACTCTTCTGCTCATTTCCTATCTATCTTTTTCCTTCTCCAGGCTTGATCTGCCTACTGCTAGAAAAGCCTTCCTTTTAGGGTTTTATTAGCAATTGCATTTCTTTGATTTGCAGAAAAGCTATACTACATTTTATTTAGTATGCTGCCGGATTTCTTTGTTTGGCAGTTTTATTTTTCATGAGTTGTTCATTTGCAAGAGTTCAGCCTGTACAGAAGAATTGATGGCTACTGTATCCATGTTAATATGCTGCACTAGAGAAAACTATCTTTCTCTACAGAAGGTTTGAAAAAAACAGTGGCATGGTGTCACAGCTGAGTGGTTGGCAGTATGAGAGTTTTTGCATGGAGCAGTGTGGAGTTGTCCATGTACCACACTCTCCTTACTGTAGGAATACATAGATGATGTGTGCTTCCTTTCACTCATAGTGGTAGAAAAGCGTTAACATCTATTTTCGAGCCTGGCATAACTTTTCATAGGAGCGTTTCATGGAACTACCAGTGGAAAGCTCCTCTGTGCTGCTCCTCAGCATCTTTTTCTCTTCTGCTTCTGCTTCTAGCAGAGGTATAAGAACAGAAAGTCCCAGGTCTGAATTTTGTTGGTAGTGCTAGGTGCTCTGCAGATGACTGTAGGATATTCATCAAAAGCAGTGAAGGACAAATGAGACTGGATAAAGGGGATTTCTATCCTTTTTTTTGAAGTAGTGAGATTTAGCCACAAAGTATTAAGATTTTAATCTATGTGTGAAACTAAGAGACTAATGTTAATCCCAGATAAAATGTCTGACCTATGCATTTCCCTTTAAACAAAAAACACAAACAGGACTGTTCCATCTTGAAATCAGAAATGTTCTGATTTTAATTAATTCATTATTCTATGAATGACTAATGATGTAAATATATGTTTTGCAAGCATATACACCATACTGTGTTACATATGTAAAGTTTTCAGTGGGTAAAGGAATAAGGAAACTTCGTATACTGTTCTATATACGTGCTACTTTGCTTTTTACACACCATGGAAAGAACAGACATTTTCTCTTTACGTACACACAATGTCTGTACATATTCACAAAAAATGAATGCCTCCAGATTACTAGTCTTAATATCTTGATTTCTGTGGTTACTTTTGTATTGTCTTGTAAGATCACCCCGCAGCCAGCCCGCTGATGCCAAGCTGCCTGGCTGCCCACCTCCCCTTGGTCTCAGGTGTCCTTAGGGTCATTTTCAGAGCCACATGGCCGAGGTGATGTGGGGAAGCACTGTCCTCACCCTTTCCCTGGCCAGAACTCTGCCTGAGGCTGCCACCACCTTCCCCACAGAGCGATGTGGGTTACCACATGGCCCAATACCCCTGAAAGCATACAGTGCCACATAAAAATGCCTACATTGGAAATTTATTCAGCTGTTGGTATTGCTGCCCTGTGTGCTGGGCAGAATGGCCTCCACCCACACTGCTGGGAATCTCTCCTGAGGTTCCATGGGGACAGTTTTCGAGTGTGACTGACCACAGCCAGAGCCAGGAGGGGACCTCTGTGCAGACAGACCCGCACAGCTGCGGTGGCTTCATTCCCCTTTCCTTCGGCCTTGAGGTATGGCGGGCTCTCCTCGCCCTCCTCACCCTCGCCCTCCCCTGCTCCTCTGCCCCACGTTGCCAGGTGACCCTGCTCAGCCTGGCAACACCTTCCCTGGCGCGTGGTCTGCCACCAGCCAATGACAGATCTCCGCTCAGCAGTGCCACGCCCCTCCCTGGGCTGGCAGCCATTTTGTCTCCTTGTGGTGGCTGACCACAGGCCTGTGGTGTGGGAGGTCAGCCTGGGCCTGGCACCCAGCCTTTCCCAAAACCCAGCAGAGGCGTGCTCATGTGCATCACTTCTGAACTGGTAAGAGGCCTGCCTGCAGCCTGCATCCAAAAAAGGGATGTGCTGAGAGAGAAGAGCAGTTATTTGTAGTTGGGATACAGTACCACACAGTTCCTGCTTGTCACCTTGTCCCATATCATCTAACCCACTTCCCTATTCCTCCCTCTTGTATAGCTCTGAGTTGCCATGCTGGCACAATTTCCCACAATCCGCAGCTTATCTCCTGACTTGGTGCTCTTGCAGGTACCTTGCCTCCAAATTCACAGTTTTTTCCTCCACAGAAACGCTCCATGAGGGTTTTCCATCTCTACTGAGGACGCTCGTGGGCTCTGCTATTCTAAGGCCAAACTGCAAAGCTTTCTTCAAGAGGATGTTCAGGTAGGGAGTGATGGAGGGTGTCTGTGGGATATGTTGGTTGTCCCATCTCCAGTGGGAAAGGCCATCGTGTTCCATCAAGGATTCAGTCAGGCTAAGCCTGTGAGGCAGGTACTTGTTATGCTGTTTCATTGTATGCTGCCAGATACAGGTATAGACAACTCTTTGGAAACTGGAGAAGGCTAATAGCCTAGGGGTCTGGATTCACGTTCTGTCCCTCCTTCCCACATTTTCCTGATAATCAGAAGAGCTGGTAGATAATGGTGAGAGGCAGACAGAATTCCTTACGGCAAACAGCCTGAGGGATCACAAGTGGGGCACAACTAAAGGGCTAACCGAGATTTCTCAGGGGTGCTAGAAAGGCCTGTGGAATAATCAGCATGTCTGAAGCAGCTCGTGCCTAGATCAAGCAGCATAGATACAGGCAGGGTCCCTTCACCTCGAGGCACTCTCACTTTGCTTATGTCTAAGGATGATCATGGCTCTCAAGAGAAAGCTGACAGAACAGTGTAGACAGGTCTCATGAATACACTCAGTGGATGTGTTACACTTATGCTCTGTGCAGCTGGTATTGAGTTCATTGGGCTCATCCTTATAGATTTACTTTCTCATTACTTCAGTGATCAGGACAAAACTTACAAATGTGGGTATGAGTAAACAGCATCCAAACAGACACAGGAAAGTCTTTTAGAAAGTACAAATGATACTTCTAGGTGTTGTCAAATTCGTAGTTTTTCACCAAAACACCGTATCACTAAATCAGTACCAATGTTCCTTCCATCTCATTGCTATCAAGGCATGTCATGAGAATATACAGAAAACTTACCAGTAGATCCAGGTATCCTTTTCTATTTCTATAGCCATTTGATTTTTTTCTTTAATTCACTACAAATCATAATCAGTCACAGAATATTTATGCAGCAATGAATAAAAAGGTATGTTCAGTAGTTCATACTGATTCATGCATGATAGGATCCGTTTGTTTCATGCTCTAAAAATTCCATATTAATAACTAAAAACTGTTTCCATTTTTAGATTTTTTTAGTTACATAACAGACATTTTGTCTCTTTCAATATTGTTTGAAATCTACCTTCCTTTACAAATGCCAGTCAAACCCCCTTTCTTTAAAGAAGCAAAACAACTGCAGCTGGAAAATTGTTTCATCAAAAGTAATTAAGGTAACATGTTGAGGTAAAGGCAGAAAACTCTAAATGTGAAACTGAAGGGGTAACAGTATGAGTAAAATATGGCCATCCACCATTCTGTTCACTGTATAGTAACCTTTCAAAAGACAAAGTTAACTTTAATTCAGTATAGATAATGAGATTTTAGTGCTCAGTAAACCTAGAAGACTTTGAAATTTTCTGAGCTTGAATAAGAATAGGAAAGTTGGAGCAACTCAAAGCAAGCAGTAAAATTTTTTTCAAGGATTGGGTTTCTGGGAAAATTACTTTAATATCCTGCCTTCATTTAGGCTGCAAATAAAAGGCAAGAATCTATTAGTACAGAAGTAAACAATGAATAGTAAGGAAAATAAGGAAAAAAAATAGATTTCTAACTGCAAATAAGGCAAGAATCTATTAGTACAGAAGTAAACAATGAATAGTAAGGAAAATAAGGAAAAAAAAAATATTTCTAAAAGGATTCAGATTAACTTTACTGCATGTTCCCATTTTATACGAATGATATATCCTTCTACTCTATTTTATCCCCACTGGAAGGAAATAAAACCCAGGCAATTTCTGCTAAACTACCCCATGTTGCTAACCACAAGTGTTCAAAATCACAAATCAGGCTTCTAAATAATGAGTTCAGATAAAAATGGCATGATTTTTAAAAGCAATACATATGTTTGTGTATAAGTATGCATGTGTATTCTTTTAGACTAACCTTCCAATATTTGAGATTTTAGCATTCCCAAGCTCTTTTTTTCTTTTTTCTTTTCTTTTTTCTTTTTTCTTTTTTTTTTTTCTTTTTTCTTCACAAAATAAAAGGGCTAAATATTGTAAAACTTACAATAAAATTACAAATATTGGCAATGTCATGTCTCCCCCAGGCCCCAGTTAATAAAATGCAAACTAGCGATAACATAAAATAAACTCCCAGGACAACAGCAAACCTTGTTTTTCTGCTGTGTTACCACATGGGGTAAATAGTAGGTGGGCATGTAGGAGGGTGCACAACAGAGTACAAAATAAACAAAAACTCATTTCATTTGAGGAAAAAAAAGCCCTAAACTGATCTATATTTAGTGAGCCTTGAACAATGAGTATGGCCTAAGGACTAGAGCAGCACTGGTGATAACTCTTGACTACTGCAAAACATATTTCAGGGCAAATGGAAAAATAGTCTCAGAGTCTTATTTATTTATTGTCCATCACCGAAGGCAGGCAACTGCTAAAGGAGCTTATGGTAGTTCCATCAAAGGGGGGCAGGGTGAATCTGATCAAGGGTTTTTTCCCTCCAAATCAAAGGATTAAGGGGTATGTTTTTTTCTGGACGTTCAAGTTGGTCCCTAAGTACCCATAAAAGACTGTGAAAAATCTGTGATCTCTAGTTAAAATCAATGGCAAACTTTCAGCTATAAGCATGAGAGTATAAACAAATTATTATTTTAGCCTACAAGTAGTCTAAAAACTTACATAAAAAAGAAAGTCTATTCCCTTTCCCATCAAAATTACGTGGTTTTGCTATAGTAGATTCACAAAAGCCAAATCTGAGCAGTTTTTGGTCAGTGCAGAAGTTTCTGTAGAGTTTCCCAAGCCTGTGTTGACTTGTGCAGAACGACTTTACTGCTCAGCAACAGGCACGTGAAATGGAATCAATCATTACTGCTGCCTGTAGCCACGTGTTTGGATATGTTGTAGTGCTTTTTAGCATGATAGAAAATATCACAGAACTTTAGAAGAAATGGTTACACCTGATTAAATTATTTAAAATCTCTAGAGTTACATCTCTTTTTATGGCATTAAATTGACTTACCTGTTAACTTAGCGAGTGTTCAAAATCCTACTAAAATTTTATTGTACTTAAGCTATAGAGGCATCTAGAATGGCACAGTGAATTATGAAGCAGCACGGAGACATACCATTTCTCATTAAAAAGCCTTTACCACAATTAGATAGATCTCAGAAGCATTCTTTCTATCTGTATTGCTGTTCAAATGCCATTTTTACTATTCAAATGTTTTGAGAATTGATTTTAATTTCTATTACCTTTTCACTGTCATTTTGTCTGGGCTAAGGGACTACTGAGAGGAGAGCAGAAGCAGACAGCAATAGGAGGAGACTATCTTGGCATGAAAGGCTACTGAGTTCTCCAGAAATAATCCTTGCTATTTCCACTGTCCAGACTTCACTTTTAAAGGGGAAGGAGGGTCTTCTTCCTTTTCCTCAGAAACTTAATGGGAGAACTTAGTCCCCTTTGGTGATGTTTTGACTGGCTGGGAAAACCTTAAAGAAAGCAGAAATGGTCCCTCGAAAATACCCTACAAAGAGATTTTTGCTGGGCAGCAATTTACTTGGTATTAACAGGTGATCTACTTAGTATAAACAATTATTGAGGAAAATGAAACACTGATTCCATAGCCTTGTGTGCAGACCTGTCCGCTCACCTGTCATGTATGGGTGCTTTTTTTATTCCTCTTTTAGAGTTTAGTTTTTCTCAGAATTTTCATTAAGATTTTGTGAAAAGAGTTGTCTTCTCTCAAAAAATGCTGAAAACTTGAATTTTTATGAAAAATTAAACTCTATTTTCTGAGTAGTCCTACTGACCATTTTTATGATGGCTATATATATTTCCTCAGGCTTTTCAGGTAATCACTTCAGCCAGAAAATAATTTGATACAATTCACACAGAGGGAGTCTGCTTTTATTTATTTGCCTGTTAGTGCATTTGTTTTTTAGTCTAGTCCCAGAGATTTGAATTCAGTCAAGAATCACCTTGCTCACATGCTCTAGAGTCTCAACAACAAAGCCAGACTTAGGTATTTCCCACAATCCATCCTCAGTTCCAGGTTAAAATCCGCAAATCAGCTTTTAATATTGCCCAAAATACAGGAGATAACATGTATAAAATAATTCATTTCAGATTTAAGGACATGAATGTCTTTTTAATTTACTTGTTTTTCAGTGTTAGTCATGGATACTTGCTTATTTGCACATATATAGACAAATATCTACACCCTGAAGTAGGCAGATGTAAAGATCTGATTTGCATGCATATATCATGTATTTGCAAGAATGTATGAGGCATTCATGTCTAAAATAGAAAATCTGGCTTAAGGTATTTTTCCAGTCTGAGAAAATTTTATTTATTTATTTATTTATTTCTCAGCTAATTAGCATAGAATCTTACAATGACTTTTGACTTAACTGTCATTGATTTAGATTAGGAAGTATTTGGTTAGAACAGATCAGTTAAGAAGGATACTTTACTCCCAAATTCTCCCTTGAAGGTAATAAAATCCTTGGATGGCCAACTGCAGGTGAATAACAGTACTTTTTCAGCCTGTATTGGGATAGTCTTTTCTATGTGTGGAAGATCAAACATGTCCAGCTAAGCCTAAAGGGAAGAGAAATAATCATAAGGGAATTTGGTAATGGAAGCAAAAAGCTAAGTGGCAAATGATTGTGGAGGCATTATTAAATAATATCTGAGTTGTGGAGCAGAAGGCTGCTAACATTCAGATCAAGGTGACTTTCAAGTGGAAAGTGTCCTTCTGCTATGTACTGAAAGCAATATAGGTATGATGTTAAACCTTTCATGCGGCCAAATTTAAGGTTAAATGTCAAAATGTAACATCATACAAATTATTAGACTCGAGCACTTTTGCAAAACATTTACTTGAAAAACGTTTATAATCACTTAAAATAAATAAACCTATGGCACTTAAGAAATAAATATTCATTAGGACCATTTAGTAGGGAGACTGTTGTACGTGTTTGGGAAATAAGCTGTTTTTGTTGGTGAATGTACAGAGATATTAGGGAAGAAAAAAGACTGCTTGATGACTTATTCCCAAACAGCAGCTTGAAATAATTCCTAAAGTTAGTTTACCTGATTTTGTTGTTGTTGCTCTTAAACTGCAAGTTTATTTTAAGACATTTTCCTCTGAAGTTATTGAAGCACATCTTTGACCTTTACTCAAAGCTAATGGATTTTTATCTTGTAGTTGCAGGTGTCTAAATGTGTTCTCTTTGTCTTTAATGAAATTTAGTTGTTGGTGAAAACCTGCTTTATTGACAGGCACATTGTTTCACTTTAGATTTTGATTTCTCAGTGTTTTCTTTCCAAGCACCCAGTAACTTAATTTGTACAAAATATAAATAGTAAGCCCAGTTGCACAAATTCAAAAACATGTATTTGCCATCTATTATTAGTATGTTTCCTTTCTGTTAACACAGGAAATCTCACACAAACAAGTGCACTGATAACTGTGATAAACAAGTTGGTGTAGTGCTTATTTTTTTACTGCTCGCAGACTTGAGGACTGCAAAATATATCTCTATAAAAATGAAAAAAAAAAAGAGAAGAAAGAAAAGTAGAAATGGCATGTTTTACTTAAATGACAACAAAGTGCACTTCATCCCTGCATGTTCAGAACCAAACTCATAAAACAGTAAGTGGTGTCATTTTTGGTACTGGAACTTGAGTTAACAAAAACAGGAGTCAGCCCCAAGCCTCAGGTTTTGGATTCAGACTTCAGATACTCATTAAACAAAAATACTCAAGTGCAACATACTGAGTTTGTAGCGACTGACCATCAGCTGCCAAAGTTGGAATTTCCCACTCTCTCCCACACAGTTTGTGGGTACTTTTAGTCACAAATTTGTTGAGACTTATTCCAAGAAGAAAATTATGAGAATTGCCTTCCCAGGTGTAACAGCTATATGAAGTGCACCTGCAAGCATTCCACACCTATGGCATACTTCATACCTTGCCTCTTTTTGTCTATCGCCTCTAAGTTTGCCTCCCCCCAGGGACAGTGTGAGAGACTTTCATTTTCTCATACTTTCTGGTGCTGGTTAATTATTATGTTCGTATCAGCAGTTCTTTTTTTTAGCTGGGAGAATCTTGATTTAGATGACATCAACTTTAATACATGAGATGTTCCTTAGTTTTTGCCCTTATTTTATATTCCCTACTATTTTCAAGTATTTAGGAGTGTAATAAAAACTACTATGGAAGTTCTTGAATACGCCAAGACTAAAAGTGATGCTACAAGAAGCTTCTCCTCAGCCTCCCTGCCCCCTCCCTTTATTTCAGAAGGTATTTAACTACTGTTAAAGTAAGAGGAAGCATCATCAAATTTTAGATCCTTGTAGTGAGAAAATTAAGGATAGCATCAACTAGATTATCAATCTACCCTTAAGCAGAAAGTTCTGTGAAGCACAGAATAAAAATATAGGTCAGACAGTGCAGAAAAGATAAGGGAAGTTAGCTAAACAGTTCAATTCGTAGGAAATTTTTTGACCAACTTTATTTTTACCAAAAGGTGATGATTCATGAAAACAAACCACAAAACAGTCTGCTTAGACACTTTCCTGATTCAAATTTTTTAAAGAATAAAATACAGAAACATCCCATATTTACATTTAAAAAATACAACATTATTAAGGAGACTGAGATAAAATGACATTTTAAAGTAAAAATGTTAACTTCTTGTTTGCTTGGTTTTTTTGATGAGAAGGCTAAGCAAAATATTTTGACTAATATGAAATGTTTTTGGTGTCTCAGGCCATGAAAATGTTAACAAACCAACTTTTTTTGTCCTGGTTTAGGATAGGAACATTTCTTGAAATTGGAAAAATTCTGTAGGTTAGGTGTGCCAGTTTCTTTGCAAAACCCAGTAAAAAATACATACCCCACTGTAAAAAGACCCCATTTTTATAGCTGGGACAAATTGAGCTCATGTGTTAAGAAGTTTTATGAACATCTCTCTAGATTTCAGAATTTGTGTATAAAATTTATAAGAAACAGCCCTTCTTAGCTATATGTACCTAAAGCACTTGAATAGGTTCTCATCTCATGATCACTGGAAAAACATTGTTCCCTCTCACATGCATTTCAAGTATTGCTTTAGAAATTCTCTTTGATAATGCCAGCCTCCTCTTCCCATCTTCCTACTGTCTCTCCTTTTTCAATTGCAATAGCTAGATGCCTGGCTTCACCAGGACAGTCCAAAAATACTGGTTTATTCTACAGCATCTCAAAGATTTTCTTTGAATCACCATTTTATATTAAATTTTCAGAGAAGACATGAGATTTTCTCTGAGTTTAAATCTTCAGTAGAGTTACAAAAACTTACGCACAAGAAAAAGTGAGGTGGGACCATAGAACACTGCAATATCACCCAACGTATATGGCTACAGCAGAATTATGATGGAAGCTTGCTCTCTGAGTCCCAACCTTTTTTTTTTTTAAATGAACAATGTATATTATAAACATAGGTTAATAGCCTTATTTTAAAGCCGTCCATGCATATGGATTATCTTAGGCTTGCTTATTATCTCTTTCCATAGTCTAGAGAGGTCTGAGAATGGAGCAAGGCTGATGCTTACCTGCTATGTAAAACAGTTTGCAAAACACAGACACATCCCAGGACAGAGGTACTCAATGCAGAACCCAGACACATCCCAGGACAGAGGTGCTCAATGCAGAACCCAGACGCATCCCAGGACAGAGGTGCTCAATGCAGAACCCCTGCAAGACTGTCCATTTACAAGATGCATGTTAAGAGATAGTCCTGAACCCGCTGAACTTGAAGTTTAAACTGAGGGCAAAAAAGGAAGATAGGCAGTAAGATGAAGGAATTCTACATCTTAGAAGCTGAGTCATAGAAAGATTAATAACTTGTCCAAGGTTATAAGGATGCTTAATGCCCTACCCTAAGCTGATCAACCCTCAATTTATTGTTTTACCCTTCTGTAATACACAATATTATCCTAGTATGAAAGAAGACTTTTTTCCCACAGCTGAAAAAAAAAAAAAAGAAAAGGCTTTTTCCACAGCTGAAAAAAAAAAAAAATCCTTTCACTGTATGCTTCTGTGCTGATTTTTTTTTTTTTAAATGGATTTACTGTGACCCCTTGAGAAACTCTAGAAGCCCAGATCTCATCTAATAAACTGGCTCTGACAGAAGAAGCATCTGCTGATACAAAAGCCCCAGAACCTGCCAAAAGCAGAATATAGACCTTAATAAGAGCACTTTCATGGCTCTTACCAGTAAACTATGTCTGAATGGAAAGATCTAGAAACTTATATTTACTGTTGTGAATCCCCATTACATCCACAGATGTTCTAGACAAGTTCAGTTGATATGATTGTACTGTGACCTTTGGCTGCTGGTGGAGAGTAGCATGCTTAGCAAATGGAGCATGAAGCAAATGGAGCTCTGGGAGACAGCACATGGTGAGTCTATGGAGATAACTGTGCCTGTGATGCAGAGAAAGCTGTCTGGGGAACATGTGAGAGAAGAAAGGATTTGTATGTTGTTTGGTGCAAGAAAGTTTTTTGGTGTATTATATATATGAAAATACAAAATATATACATTATATATCTCTATAAAATATGGGGAGCCAGGAAACTGGGCAAGAGAATCAGATGTAGGCTATATTAATTTTGATTTCTGTTACTTATGCCAATATCATATCAGTTTTCTTAACCTGTTTATGCTAACAAAAGTGTGACCAGGAAATAATGAAATTATTTTGAAAAAAATGCTACCTCTATGAAAAGATCACAGTCCTATTCCATAATTTTGGATCTCTGTGCAATAACAAGCCAAATAGGTTTTACAGAGTATGGTAGGATGCACATGGCTTAAATGGTAGTTCATGTCAGTAGCACAGTTAGCTGTTGGATACGTGAACTTTTCACCTAAAATTAAAGCCTCTTTTCCAAGTTTTATGTGCATTGTTTCCCTGTTCTTCCTGAGACACTCCTCCTGGTGCCCTAGTTAGCTTGCCAGAGCTTGCAAAGAACAAGGATGTGGGAATAATGAATTATTCTATTCATTTATTATTCTTGATGAATAGTAAATTATTCTAATAACATTTACTATTCTATTCATTTATTACTGGAGAATAATTAGCCAGGAATGGCTTCTAAGAAGTTTTTCCAAAATTAGACTTTAATGGTTTTACTGTGTTTATCTTCACCTGTATGAAAATATCTTTGTAGCTCTCTCCACTTAACTGTTCCCACCTCCTCCCCCACTCAGACATGTATCTGTTTCCCAAAGCTACTGTATTGTTAAAAAATGTTAATCTCCTCTCCCAAAGACCCAGCCTCTTCCTTCACATAGCTGAACTCCCATTTCAGACAGAAACCCTTCCTCTAGTCAGCTGCATCTTGTCTGTGCTAATGAGAAGTGTATGTGAATGGGGGAAAGACCTGAATGAAGATCAAAGAATAGGCGTGTCTGTATGAGAATAGAGGTTATAGGTAAATGAAAGGAGGTGATTATGGAAAGATACATATATGAGTAAGGGAGAGATGCAATGTCTGCACAGGTGGTATATCCAGCTGAGATTTTAAAGTTAATGGGACTGCAGAGGGGCTCTTGGTTTGCCTCCATGCAGAGGACTCGGTGTTGCTGTCTTGACTTTGACCAGTGCTTATCTGGGGCTGCAGTGTTTGCCATTACTAGACTTGACTCTGCCTTTTGAATTCTAGACTTTCTTTCTTCATCTCTTCTGGTATTTCAAGTCCCTCAATTTGAAGAAAAAGATGTACCCATGGTAAATGTCCAGATGGCCTTTCTCCTTGTCAAGGCTGGAGGAGCTGAACTGTGTTTTGTTGTTTTGCTTTAGAGCTGTTGTAGAGGAGGGCTGCTTTTCGGCATGCTGCTACCTACCCAGACTGAATATTCCTTTATCTCTAAATCATTTGCATAAGTGACTGAATTCTATATTCGTCCAGAATCAATGTTTCATCTTCTCTAGCTTCCTTTCCTTCCTTGTATGGAAAGAAGGAATGTTCCCTCCCTCTCTTCTTTGTAGAACGAATATAGCTTCTATGAAAGATTTAACGTACACAATTCACGCCAAATATCACGCCAAATAATACATATGAAAACAATGTTACCTTACATCCAGTCTATCTTCTTTTCCAAAGTCTTTTCACCTAACAGTGTAATTGGTATTGATATAAGTAGTATAGATGAAGCTGACTGCCTAGTGCATGACCACTTGCATATTTAAATTGGACCTATCTTGGGATCCCACTCACTTCCCAGCCAGTTTGGTACAAGAACATCCATTACTCTTTTTAATTCTGGGTCTCTAAGGTCTCTAAGGTACAACAGGGTACAACCTTGCAGCAGCTACAAATATCCTTCCTCATGATGTTGAACTTTGGAGTCCAAGTGGACTAAGCCTAGAAGAGCTATGGCACTAACTTATACCTGCTCCATCTAATCCCGTATCGTGTCTCTGACAGGGACCAGTAAAAAGTACCCGGGGAGAAAGATGAAAAACCAGTCAAGGTACAGAATGTTTATTCTCCTGATCTATCTTCCCAGCTCAATGCAAACAGTAGCTTAATTTAACCATCAAATATTGAATTGTTATATTCACTATCCAAACATTCCAGTAGGTGCACTTTTAAGCACCCATACAGCTTTAAAAAACTTCCCCCAGGTCCTGCCCTAAGAAGATCATGAAGTTTCATCTCCCTTGGCTTTGCCAGGATCTCTGGATTTTCTCAGGTTCCTCTCAAGAAGAATGCCTTGCTTCTTGTGATTCTGTGAAAGTATGATCCTGATTCAGTCTAGCTAGAAACATCTGAGGAAAAAACAGACTCTTACTGAAATTCAGGATGGCATTAGTTTTCACGAATGCCAACAGAAAAAAATTCTTACAAAAAAGGCAAATTTGAAAAATCATATTTGTGGCCAAGGTCTGGTCCATTTCTTTTTAACAGTGCTGTAGAAGCACTATATGATGAAAAATAGATAACTTAAAATTAATAATGCTGTTTTTACTAGGCAAAATCTATTTTCCTAAGGGATCCCACATTCCCCACTTGAGAGCACTTTAACTCATTCACTTATTAGAACTGTAGAGATAACAATAAAAATATTAAGAATAAAAGAAAAATCTCCTGGGATAATTACTTATTTTTTCTGCAAAGATTGCTTTAGGTGTGATATGTGCCAAACCTAGGATAGAACACGTAACATGAAACATAAGGGGGAGAACATTATCTGCATTGGCAGATCTTGTCAGTGGGAGAATTTCTCTGCCCCAGTACTTATATTGCAAAACTTACTTGGTTGCACGTACATCCTCTACATTTTAAGAGTTGCTTTAGGCTGTAAAGAGAGAAAAATAAGTTAACAAGTCAAAGGTTGTAATGCTTCCAACCCTTTGTCTGGGCAGGTTGATAAAGATGGTGAGAGATGTGTAGATTTGATTTGTTTGGCATGTAAAATGTTCTTAAGATGATAAGTGAAAGGAATCCTTTATGTAGTCCTGTCACTGTCAAACAGAACCAGTTGGGGCAGGGTGAGTGTCTTTTTTGACATTGCAAAAGAAAAAAAAAAGAGATTGAAAATAGATTGCACTTATCTAATATCACTAATGAAACCACAGTGATGTCAGTTCTGATCAAGCTATAATCGGAGTTGCTGATTGTGTGATAACAAGCTTCCTTTTTACGTGTTTTCTACATGTTTGCAGTGGAAAAGGCCATAAATGATTAACTGTGGGTGAGTGGAAATAGTGAAGAAAAAAATAACTTTGCCACAACAACAACAAATGAGAGAAGGAGAGGACTTCAGAGTGAATGCAGAGGGGAGGAGGAGGAGAAGAGAATTCTGAGTATTATTAAACATGTGAAAGAAGACTCATTTACTTTATAAGAAGTAGATCACTCACACAGACACATTCACAACTTTGTGGTCATTGAAATTTGCGTAAGTGCTGTTAATCAGCTCACCACAGATTATCATAGCTATTTCTTTGGAAATGACACTTGAATTTAAACCTAATGTTAAAAGGGAAAGCAGTAAAAACATGACTCAAACAATAAGAAAAACCACAAGTTTGCTTAAATCCCTTTGGATCAGATTCTGCTGCCTTTACTCACAGTGAGTAGAACCTTACTCAATAAAAAGTCCTTCCTGGAACCAGTGGGATCAGGAGAGCAATGATAATAAAACTAACAAAATATCTTCCTTAAACCTACCTCACACTCTCAGAATTCTGTAAAAAGTTATTGCACAGTATCCTGTTTGCCAGGCACAGAATAAAGGATTACCCAGGGGTAGATTTACTTAGGGTGGATAAGCCTGTCACAGCTCCTCCCATTAGCACCACTGATAAAGTTCATGCACTGTGTCACCCGACTCGATTGCAACTGCATTTCTGTGTCACTGCTCCTGTTCACGGTATGACTGGATCTGTCCCTGTCATTGCAATCAAGGTGGTAGATGGGTAACAAAACAATGAACCTGGAACCAAAACACAGTTTTTAGAAAATATGCTCAAATAGAGCAGAAGAAAGTATAAGCAGAGTGTCTGCTGGTAAGTAACTGTAACTGGTGAATACTGTCAGTAAGGAAGTCAATAATTGACTCTATGAGCCTTTCGCTAGCTGGACTCCACTGCTGCTTAGAAAAAGAGAAGATCACCTCAGCAGACTAGTTAATAAACATGCTTAGCTGGCTAACTACTGATCTCAGACCCTTTAAAAAAAAATACAGTCATTACTTTATGTATAAAAGAATAATAACCATTCCCTCTTCCAGTACAGGTAGGTTCTAGCAGTCAACAAGTGTTCTGAAAGAAGCAGGTAGGAAGTTGTTGCTAGTAATCTATTGTACCTTTCTGCTTTTTCTCCTCTAAATTTTTGTTTTATTCTTCCTCCTCCTCAGGGCAGGCGTAGAGGTCAACACGTGTATAGAACAGTTATGCTACCAGTATTTTTTTATAACAGTTACCTTTGTCATGGCTAGTGTGGAAGTCTTCACAGGCATATTCCTGGATACATTTTGGGCAGCTGAGAAACAGAAGTAGTGTTTGTCCAGAAGTAGATGAAAAGGTAGTTTTTGACGATTTATTATTACTGTGCATTATTTGGTTAACATTGTTATGCAACATTGTTTAGATAGCATTCCTTTAAATGGAGAACACATTTTGTCCTTATGGCTCCAAGTCTGACTGATAATGATACTATCTGCCAAAATCTGCTGAATCAACTAAAGTATGTGTGAGCTCTATCATCTGTGGGCACGGATGGATGGATGGACGGACGGATGGACGGACGGATGTGAGATTAACACTTGTTACAGCCAAGGGGTAGATCTGTACCCGGTTTCCCCAGTGCTCTCTATAGTTGGACGGACGACGGACGGATGTGAGATTAACACTTGTTACAGCCAAGGGGTAGATCTGTACCCGGTTTCCCCAGTGCTCTCTATAGTTTAATTCAGTCTTGTTTATTGTATTATTTTATATCCCATAGAAGCCATTGGTTAGACAAGTTATCTACAGATATGTGGCTTCTTTTCAATGGGAGCAAATTTGTTCTTTTTACTCCCCACAGCTAAGTTGCAAAGAAATAATGGGCGCCAAAATGTCCACACTCCCTTTGCTTCTCTGCAGCTATTGAGCCAGCTGAGGTGCCTGTAAGTCAATGAAATGAGACAGTCATGGTCATCTCCAGAATGAAAACATTTTCATTGTAGATCACAATTAAGGAGAAGACATGGACTGTAAACTTTAGTCTTTGAGAGGAATACATATGTGTGCATGTGTATATACAACTACATATTTATATACACATTTATAAACTTTTTTTATATTAGTACATTTTTAATATTCTTTCATGAGCATTGTTTTAAAAGGGTAAGATTTCCCAAAATGGAAAATTCTGGCTATTCCTTTTTACATTCTGCAGCAGAACAGTGGGATAACTGAATTCTCTAAAGTAGGTAATTTCTGAAATACGAACTGATGCCTCAAGGTAAATATGAGACATATCTGTGAAATCCTTTTAGATGTTATTTTCTAGAATTAAAGGCTAAAAAATGGGAAGTGCTTTCTGTTGGCCAGTGTTTTGTAACTTTGTCATATCAAAAACTGTGATGGATGTTATAATATCAGCTTACCATCCAGGAATAACTTCTTCCCAAAACAACTGAAACACAAACAAAAGCAGAACTTCACTGATTGATTTTTCATTTAAAGTATAACATCAAAGCCTAAATGTAAGATATTTTGAAGAACTTGTACGGTTAAATCAAAAGAATGATCATCTCACATACTTTTTTTTCTCCCAAAGGAAAGGATAGTAATATTTTAAAGTGATTAAGAATTGAGTAGCAGTAAACTCTTCATTAAACATTTGAACGTGATAACAGAACTCTGAAGTCGTTAAAAAAAACTATCTTAATATGACAGTCATCATTACATCTTTATAGACTTGTATATGCAATATATATACAAGAAATATGCTAGTACTATTTTCTTCTGATTTTGATGATGAGCACTTTTCAACCAAGATAGCCCACGCGATATCTTGCTTACTTTAATTACTATTGGCAATTATTATCGTTCTCCTGTGTTTGGAGTGATAGTGTTCAACAAACCCATTAGGATGAATGTGCCCCTGTGCTGTGCCATGTACAGAATGGAAAGAGAGACAGCTCCTGTCTCACTCTTGGGATTCTTCATCTAAGGTCACCTCATCTCTGTTTTCTCTCTTTGTAGGGAATTTTGAGGTGTTGTTAAGGAAAGGGCACTTATGTGAAAAAACTGTGTTGATTTCTCCTGTCATGTGAATGAGAAGATTGTAAGCCCTGCTGTATCCAACTTCCAGGTGATAAAAGAAGCTGTGGAGATGCACTGGTGTGATGAGGGAAAAGTGACAAACAAATGATTGGCAAATGAAAACTGGTTTAGGGATTAAATGGATGCATAATCTGACCCCAGGCTAGTCTGGGAAGCACAAAATTAATTAAATGAGAAATTTTGGATTAGGAAAAAATGGAAACTCAGCACTTTCTCATGCTTCTCAGAATATGGAGAAGAATGTGTTTGCTGCTCTGAAGTGCCCAGAGAAGGGAAAGGATGTTGGTAGGGAGCTGGAGATCCTTGGAGACTTTGCTGCCACTGAGAGGCAGGAATGGCAGAAGCAACTGCTCTTGTTTCAAGGGGCTTTCCATACAGGGATATCTGATTTGTCTTGGTCACAAGTAGGTCTCTAATTTGATAAGGCACAATATTTTATTGCTGAGACATAACAGGCCACTGGACAGAGAAAGTTGAAAAGTGTCTTAGAAAGTGCCATGATTTTGGAAATCTGGTTTCTTTTTTTAGACAGTTTTACTAATGAGTTTTTGATTCTGGTATTATTATTGAGGAATAGCTAAGAAGTTATATCAAAAAGATTGTTTTCAATTTGTTTAACATTACTAATAGTACAGTATAATAAATAGAGATAGAAGTATTCCTATGTATAAAAAAATCAGTCTTCAGTTTTAGAAAATCCAGATTCTTTCAAAAAAAAATTGATTGTCATTGATTCATGTATTTGAGATTCTTTATTAAAATTTATAACACTTACTCTGTCTTTAGCTAGTTTCGTACTAGTGAACATACTGCTTATCTCTTGTAGTTTTTTCAGTATGTTGTGTTAGTAACTAGTCTTTTAAACCTAAGAAGGACTTTCAGCTACAGCTTTTAAGCAGACTTCTTGTGTATTTGACACACAATGACTGACTGTCATTCAAAAAATCTGCATTTGCCTGCTTTTCTGCCAGTTAGTCTTGCTAGCTTCTGGGTTGGGTGTTTTTTGGTGATTTTTTTTTCCCTTTGTTTTTTTAATCAGTTCTTCTTTTATTCTTTATGTATTATGATCCTTATTAAAACAAGTATTGGGGTAAATTAATATAGAGACTATCTGGGGCATCGATTGGGGGTGGGTCTTTCAAGACTGAAAACAATATTCTATTGTAAAATTCATTAACAATTTCAGAAAAAGTTATGTTGGTAAAGCTTTTTGTTTACAATGATTTTCTGTTTCAGTATACTCTGTAAGCAAGAAAATTCTCTCTTCATTTAGATATCTCTTTGTAATCATAATGGAGATTTGTTCTTGGAATATATTCTTCATATATTATTTATAGCAAGTCCTAATAACAGCAGAACAATTCCCTCTGGGTTTCCATATTTCTACCATTATGATTGAGCCAGATACGTTAATCTGTACAAAATCAAGTGGTTTGCCTGAGTTTTATGGAGGCTTTCCCCTATTATTAGGTATTTAGAACGAACAAAGTTGCATTTTTCAGGCTATATGGGAAAGTTTTTAATTAAGTGATAGGTCAAGAAAACAACTTATTTGGTGAAGTAATAATCTAGAGGAATTACTATTTTTAGATTTCTTGTCAAGATGAAGAGAACATTTTCTCCCTAGTTCTAAAGCTTATCCCTTTCAGAGATGCCTTTTCAGCGATTCTTTTGTTCTATTCTCACTGGAAAGCACATTGGTTTATGAGCATCTTGAATCTGACAAATTGTCTGTTTTCATAATATGTTTGTGTATTTGTAGTTTATTGTCATATCGACAGGGTTAAGATATATATTGAGATGCTGGCGTTTTATAGGATGAACATTCTGGTCTTCTTGATTAGTTCTACTTTTACAGCAAGCTAATAAAATTATACCTCATAAAACATCTATGGTGGAAGCATATATTAATATCCTACTTTTATTGCCTTAGTCATATGGCAACTAAAAGACATGGCAAAGATCATCCAGTAAGTATTCATGGAGTCAGTCTGCTGCTGTCAAAACAACATTCCTAGCGGTAATAGTGGGATCAATTACAATCCAGTGTTTTAACTCCTCCTTCTCTTGAGAGAAAAATGATTGAAATAAATAAGCAGATTTTAACAGATTTGGAAATAAAACAGTGAGTAAAAGTGATTACTAAAAATGTTGAAAAACACTGACTGTCATTCAAAAACAATTCTGTTAAAAGGCTTTTACATATCTCTCACATTTTTGGAAGCTAATAGAAGTTTTGTTTACTGTAGATAAAACCCACAAAGAGTAAGAATTAAGAAGCAGGGATGATTCTAAGCTTACCTTTGTTTATTAATTCTTGGTGAATACCAAGGCATCAGAAAGTTATTTCAGATTTCTATTGATGCAAGCTATCCACCCATTATAGTGCTTAAAAATAGATTAAGATGTGTCTTATACATCATTCTTATTCACTGCTGCTGCTGTTCTCATAGGAGAAGTCAGGAGAACAGCAACAGGTCTGGACACTAGGGCATTGTTGTGGTTTAACCCCAGCCAGCAACTAAGCACCACACAGTCGCTCGCTCACTCCCCCCTGGTGGGATGGGGGAGAGAATCAGAAGAGTGACAGTGAGAAAACTCATGGGTTGAGATAAAGACAGTTTAATAGGGAAAACAAAAGCTGCGCACACAAGCAAAGCAGAACAAGGAATTCATTCACTACTTCCCATCGGCAGGCAGGTGTTTAGCCATCTCCGGGAAAGGAGGGCTCCATCACACCTAATGATTACTTAGGAAGACAAAATGTCATAACTCTGAACGTCATGCCCTTCCTCCTTCTTCCCCCAGCTTTATATGCTGAGCATGACGTCATATGGTATGGAATATCCCTTTGGTCAGTTGGGGTCAGCTGTCCCAGCTGTGTCCCCTCCCAGCTTCTTGTGCACCCCCAGCCTACTTGCTTGTGGGGTGGTGTGAGAAGCAGAAGAGGCCTTGACTCTGTGTAAGCACTGCTCAGCAGTAACTAAAACATCCCTGTGTTATCAACACTGTTTCCAGCAGAAATCCAAAACAGAGCCCCATACTAGCTACTATGAAGAAAATTAACTCTATCCCAGCCAAAACCAGCACAGGCATGGAGGTATGCATTATACTCTGGTGCCTCTTATACACGGGAAAATAAGTTGGATCAACATTAGGCTGGAATATTTTGCAGAAAATAAGCTAATAGAATTATCTAAACGCCCAATATTCTTTTAAAAATAGTTAAAGACATAAAGTGGAATATTAGTCCTAAAATTACATTTAAAGCTGTGTTAGCAATACTAAGATAAGAACATTTTTCCTTTGTAACATCCCCTGAGAGCTGTTTGCTGCAGTGGGCATTGACCTCTCTGCCACCTCAAGGTGTGATCTGATGTGGCTGGGGCACCCAATTTGAAGGATATTCCACAGCCAATGAAGAAAGTATGATACTCTGTATGGACAGCCCTACTGCAAATGTTCTGTGTAGTAGCCTTATGCACGTGCAGAGCAACTCTACATAGTGTATGTCCAGTGAGGTTGTCCTGCACATAAGCAGAAAGTCTACCTGGATGTGTAGGTAGTGTAAAATATTGGTTATCACCTACCAGGTACAGCAGCTTTCCCCATCAGAGAGAGGAGCTACAAGGACAATCGGTAACATCACATTTCATTTCAGTTTTATTCCACTGGTATTAGCAATGATTCCACGTGAATCAGATTCGAACTCCCTTACTGTGCAAACCATTATAGTCTCAACATTTACAACTCCATGATCCTTCCTGCACTTAGGAGATAGTTAATGCAATCACAGCTGAGTGGCAAGTGTTGCACATTAGATACCTACTGCAGTCTTAGTGGGCGACATTGTGCCATGAATATTAAGATCCACACCCTCCAACAGGGAAACACCACCGACTCCAGTGGAGCTGTGTCAGCTTATAACAGCTGACAACCTAACTCTCCGATTTTACAGGTCTTGACTATATATTTGAAATACAAGCCATTCATCTAACATATGAAACAAATGTTTGCACCAAAACACTGCATTTAAGTGCATGTGCAGAAAGTAAGACATTTCTTTCTCAAGAATAATACTTCGTTATTCCTGTCATTTCACACTGATGACTGCTCAATAGCTTTTGTTTCCCTCTTCTCTCTGTCTCAAACTTAATGTTCTGCTTTTACTTCTGCTTCAGTAATGTTTGTCCACCACATCTGGTAACTCAGCTGCTTTGTCTGCTAGTGCCTCTAACTTGAATTTTTGTTCATTTTTAATCTCTTCTTTGCTCTACATTACTTACTTTTAATGTCTGATAGATCCTGGCAGTTTTAATTCTAGTTTACTACTTAAGGAAAATAGAAATTTTTTTTACAAAATCCTTAATTTCACAAGAAAAATATTTATCAAAAATTTGATTTTTCATAAATGGGGGTTTTTTTGAGATTAATAATATATATCAGTATTTTATTCTTTCCTCCTAAACATTGGAAAAAGAAAAGATAGGGAAAGAAACGCAAAAAGTTATTTTGTTAAGTAGGAAATTTCAAATGGAAGGCAATTTGAACTAAAGGACTATATAGACAGTAATGTACCCCGGTCAGTGGTCAACATCTGGCTTGAGGCACAGCACCTCCAATTGCAAACAATGGTGGTGGTTTTGCTTGCAGGTTCATCAATATTTTGTAAGAGTTTATTTTTACCTTTATGACTACTGACACTCTACTTATGCCTTTGAGGTCATTTGAACTGACTGCATTCCATGATCGTCTGAACAAATTCGTGATGCTATTCTGGATAAGATGATTTCCTTGTTTCGTTCTTCCTATCACCTAAACTCAGTGCTGTACTTATAGTGTAAATCCACTTTCAGATATGCAGTCTGGGCATCAGAAAGGAATGCGGGTCTCCTTTCTGCAGGGTTAGAATCCAGTTTTTGAAATGTGTCTCTTAGCAATTACCTGAAGATCACTTCCAGATATGCCATTTGGCTTAAAGCAAAAAAAAAAAAAAAAAAAAAAAAAAAAATTGGGTAAGAGAAATCT
>NW_008796217.1:2216072-2253171 GCF_000699145.1 Aptenodytes forsteri
AATCTGAATCAGCCAGCCATATTTTGAATTACATCTTTGGAGATTCATCATTTCAACAAAGGGTCTCTGAGTGTGACAAAAGAACACAAATTATTTTAAGTGAAAAGAATACCTGCTCATATTTTGTTAAATTTTAGCCCAATAATCATCCTAATATGTATTTGTAAAATCTTAGTTTATATTGGTCACTGTAGAAATTGTTTCTACATCTTACATAGTGTTTTGAACACTTTAGTTAAATGTTATTATATGCTTCCAATGCTGTTATGTTGATGTTGTTCAGTAGTATTTACAACTCACCTGCATGTCTCAAAATGGATGCTTTATTGTCTAAATCTTCTTTTGTGAAACATTGCCTATGGAATGTATTGTCACAGAACAATCTAAACACAGTGTGGCTTACTATTTCCATAACATCTGTCTTTTCTACTATAGAACAGATTAACAATTATGTCTTTAAAAAAAAGGAAACAAAACCATGCAGCTTAGACAGCAGCAGCTAGCTGTGCTACATGTATGTCAGAGGAAAAGGTCTCTCCCACAGTGCAGCTGGTAGGGTTCACACTTTCCCCTCTCATTGTACAAAAGAATGCTATATTATTTCGATTACAAAATGATTGTCTGAGGGGGAAAAAAAAGACATAGCAGACTCTCCCACTCCCCTCTTTCCATGCATGCAAGTCTTTTCAATTGTGTTAAACAGTATAGCAGAAGGATTTTTTAAATTAGTGTTTTGTTTTAGCAATGGTTGCTGATGTGTACATGTAATACAGTTTTAATCAAATCCCAAATGCTGAAGACCTTTCAGCAGTATCTTAGGCAGCACTGTGCAATGCTTATTCCACTTGAAGTGGCCACTAGGGAGGTACAATTAGCTGTTCCCATGGAGAAGTTTGTTATACTAATAAATAATAAGTAGTGTAGGTAGAGATGGAATCAATTAAAGGTATTTTTGACCATCTAATGGTTTATGGGAATACTAAATAATTGACAACAAGTTTTGACTATGTGTTCCATAAGCATGTTTTATTGTAACTAAAGTGTGACCACAGAACAAGAAATGGCTCTGTGTTGACAGTCATAAAGGTTAACTTATACTACTTTCTTAAACATCACTGCTCATAATGTTCACTGTTAACCCTTTCTAAAGAGTTAAAATGTAGACATAAATACATATGTACTCCATGCTGAGGCTGCTGCAGCAAAGCTCATTTTCCTTATATTTTTAAAAAACTAAAAAGGTACTTGAAATGTTAGGAAAGCGAGAAGTTATTGCTATCTCTATTTTCATGTGTTTGTTTGAATAACTCAGAATTAATTTTGTTATTTAAGACTGATTTGACAAACTTATTCAAACCATAGCTTAATCACTTTTATTTGTCTGAAATAAAAATATTGACATAGATTCAAACCAAAAACAGCTCTAGCCATCCCTTTGGGGGAAAAAAGGATTTGTTCAGTAGTATTTGCTGAAGGCAAGATGCAGTAAATATAAAATCAGATTCACCAGCCCTTTAAGTCTGATTTGTTCCACTCCAACAACAGCTAGTTTTTTGAGGTTTACCTACCATTAGAGAATTCGTGGATGACCTGAACACTGTCATAGCTCTTATAACACCTTTTTTTCCTCTTCTTTTGTGTAGAGAATTTAATGGAAAAGCAATCGTTGGCATAGATATTTGAAGTCAGAAAGCAGATGAAGTTTTAGGACTGAAGCTAAAATGAAAATATGCAGTATACAAAAATCATAGTTCCTATTACACTTCAGTACTCCTCAGGATCTGCTGAAGAGCCAAAATACTGTGGTAGTTGGCAATCATCTTCATTTTTTCAATTAGGATAATAATAATAATAATAAGGATGATGGTGATGCCTTAGAATATGATGGTAGCAAAAATGGAATGTCTGTTGTTATGATCTATCAGGACATAAACTAAAGTCATTCAATGACTGATAATGACTTGGATGAAATAATGTTTTCAATATTAATAGAAGAAATTCTACCTGTCTTCATTGTGTGAACAAATGTATCAACTAATGAACATTATTTTTTCACTTAGAAAGGTCTTTTAAATAGTTGTTGTTATTATTTGCAAAGTTTCAATGAAGGATACAACTTTGAATCCTTTATCCAATATAAAGCCAGTTCTATGCACATGCCATTCCCCCCAAAAAAGCTAGAACAGTTTAGGCTACCCAAAGTTACCATTAATTTCAAAGAAAAAATACTGAATTTTTTCAAAGCAAGAACTATACAAGTAGGATAGACAATACCTTTTTCTTTATCTTCAATCTCCTGAGAAGTTTTTAAAAAAATTGCAGAAACTGCAAGTCATACACTAAGATTCTATGTAAAATAATGTTCTTTATAAGTTGCTCCCTGAATCTCTGGTGCTTTTAGGAGACACGGGTGCACGGAATCGTTTGCCATCCAAAAAGACTATAGCTGTGTGTCACTGAAACACTACACTTGAACTTCGGAAAGCAGGATTATATGCTCAGGTAGAAAAGAGAGGGGCAAAGAGTGTTTTGTAGTCTGCCTCATTCCTACCACCCTGTCCCTTTTCCAGCCTTTTCTTTTATTCTTCCATTGGCTTCTCATGGCTTCTAGTCACAGTTTATTTATTCAGTGAATCTCAGTATTCTTTCCTTAACTCCTGCTTCCATTTCTTTCTCATTCTTCCATTCCCACTAGCTTTCAACACTATTTTCTGCATGTTTACTAGCAGTCTTTTTACAATCCATTTCTGCATCCCTGGTCCATATTGTCATTCGTGCCAGACTATACTGAGGGAAAGTCCTTGAGAAAATAAACTATGGAGTCCTGCTAAGTCTCTGATAAAAACATGTATGTAACTTTCAACTTGGCTAAAATGGAATTGATTTTGGTAACAGCTGCAAAAAATGTTTGCTCTCTATTCTGCCTTAAATCATGGATGTGCTAGACATCCTCAGTTGAGACTTTGCTAGAAGATTATACATCTGCACACCTATACAAATTTCTTTACTTTCCCTCTGAAACAGCTACATTAGTTTAGTTGTAAACTTTTTCTTTATATGTTCTTTTAGACTTTTAACAGTAACAATAATCCCTCTCTTGACAGCATGGGAAGTAACCAGTGGCTACAACTACAGTAGTACTCCAGTTCAGATTAGGAGGGCACTGCTAAAATGAATCTCCTTGTTGTCCAACTTAACTTGCATTGTTTCACACTACTAAGCGGCCCAGAGCACATAAACAGGGTTCCTTTTGGGTAAAACTTAAGTGGAAGATGGTCCCTAGGAGTACACCCAATACACTTCAACTGCTAATTGGCATATGGGACCAGACTAGAGCTATTCCAAAAGTTCCTCTGAAATTAATATGGTGTGGATGCCAGGTCCTCAGCATCAACTGTATTTGGCTGAGCGTCTTTGCTCCTGTTGTGCCATACCACTTAATATTGTTGATACAGCTAGTAGATTTCTAAATTGCCACTAAGCTGTAGCAAATAGGGCATTAAACCGTGGATTTCAAGAACAGAGCTGACCAAAAGGTAAAATTTCCTTTCATAAGAAAATCTATGGCTTTTGAGAAATGGGAGAGAAATTGTGTGCATGAGCCTGTGGCAAGGTAATCAAGATGTTCACCTGTGTTGGGTGCTTTAGCTTCCTTTCAATGATCCTGTTAGAATAAGGGAGATACTTTTGTGAAGAGTCATGAGAAACAAAGACAACTGAGCTTTTAATGTTGCAGGATTTGTCATAGCTTCTAGACTTGCTGCGGACTTCAGAGCTCATGGGCTCACGGTGACTACATTTTCTGTTTCTATGCAGTGTGCTACAACAGGACTCTGCAAGAGCTAACAACGTTAAATCCCATGTGGCTTTGTATTTGATATTATACTAACTCATGGAAACATGATGGATAATATGTACTGCTTGAGGAAAATCATCCCCAACCAGATCCCACATGCCATTTCTTGATGAGAGCTTGATTTTGCCAGTTTTGGAAAAATACTACTTTTTCTATTTTTTTGCTCCATGAAATAAATCAATATTTTATAGAAAAGAGAAAAAGTTTCTACCACATGCTCAGAAGCATGCCGATCTGTGTGCTTTTCTCCTCTATGTCTCTAATCGCAAGCTCTACTCTCTCATACTTGTTACTTCCTACCAGTACGATCTATTTAGTGATGGATGGTTTGAATTCTGGTGCTCTAAAGCTGAATCCAGCCTCTGTGAATACAGAATTCTGGAATTTCAGTCCAGTCACGTTGAAAAGCCCTTTTGTTATTGATCCTGCAGGTTTCTAGCTGTATTCTGACTTCTGTCAAACCTCCTCCTGGCTGAGCCATTTTGCTCCAACCATAAAAGGAACAGTCATGGCAGATTAATTGCATAACAGTAAACTGTGCTTTTATTGCTCTTCTCTTCAGTCTTGGTTATTTACTCTGGCTTAGTATCATACTTGAGAAAATATTCTTGCTAGTCTCCAGAATTTAGCATATAAGTTAACTCAGAAATTCCATATGGCAACTGTAACAAAAAGGGGCATAATATTCTAGTGTTCTAGACACTAGACACCCAAGCGTCTAGAATAATTGATGCACCACTTACAACTTACCTTTAGAATGAATATGCCAGTCTTTGGTTAGTTTCTCTCTTTTGAGAATGACTAGCCTGTGTGTTTCTCTGGAGCCAAGGGGAGAATCAGAGATAATGCTGATGCTATTTGACACAACTGATAAAACTCTGTACTGAGTATCTGGAGGCACAGGTTCAGAGCTTGTTGATGAATCATTTCAAGATTCTTCATGGTTGTACCCCATAGAAAATCTATTTTTCTATTATTCATTTTTAAAAATTGTTGCAATTAATCAACTTTTAAACTCATGTTTTCAGTGAGCATTAGCATTGCTGGATTTATGGATGGGAATATTTGTGGAAAAACATTTGAAGTTAAGGAGTATTGAGAGAAGTTGAATTTTGATCTGGAATGGGTGGGTTTTCTCACACCGAATGTAGTTCCAAATATTCATTTGGGCTATACAAATAAAGCTATTTGCTAGTGTTCAGCTGAGCAAAAAACCCCAAGTATTTGAATTTATAAAACTTACACTCAAAAACGTGAGCAAGTGAGAGTCTAGGAAATGTGACTTCAGTAGTATGGACCTCACGTAGATGAATTGATTTACAAAAAATTCTGTCGTTTTTG
Source organism: Aptenodytes forsteri (assembly GCF_000699145.1). NCBI lineage: Eukaryota > Metazoa > Chordata > Aves > Sphenisciformes > Spheniscidae > Aptenodytes > Aptenodytes forsteri. Next base: position 2,221,270 of record NW_008796217.1, read on the forward strand.
AGAAATTGTCAATCATAGAAAGATGATAAAGTAGTTAAACATTTATCTAGTTCATTGTTATACAAATATATCTACAAATTTATGCTTAAAATCAAAACTGCCGTTATCCAAGTAATTAGAGTATTTAGAGCAGTAATAGCTACAACCCAGAAAAATGTGTGGTTGAGAAAAACCCAGAAGATGGATTTGGGTTTGGATTGAGCTAACCTGTTAAATCGATGAATTGCAAAGTCACGATCAGTAGAACGTTAAGACTACCTGGATCTCGAGCTGCAGCTTACCTTCCAAGAAGAATACTGTGTCTCCATCTGCTGGTCAGCGGTATAACCCTCTGCCTTCCAGGAGCAAGGGCGTAGTAACCAAAGCTCAGAAGGCTTTTGTTCTCTCTTTTGTCGTCAGTGGGTAATTCACTTGAAAAATCTCTTTCCGATACTAAAAGGACTTTGAAAATGACAGTATCCAAAGGCACATACTCCATAGTTTACACCATAAATAAACCCTTTGATTCCGTTATTTTAAAATCTGGTTGGTTAGCATCCCCATTTTCCTTTCAAAATGGATTAGATTTATACCATTGGGAAAAAACAATGAAAGTCATTGATTAGATTCAAATTTGGAGAAAATTGCAACATTTCATTTCAGTAAAATAATTAAGCAAGGAAAGTGTTCAAAAAGTAAGAACGGTAATCAACAATCCAGAAGGATTAAACAAACCCAATATTTATTCAAAATGTGATTATTTCAATAGAGTGATTTGTGCAGATTAAGATATTAGGTAGAGCTATTAATAAGAAAAGGTGTGTAAACACATCTTGACCATAGCATAGGCTCATTCTGAGACACAGCTGGGAGTCTTTCACCTGAAACAGGGTTGTGTTTGTGTTTGGATTGGTTTGGTTCATCAAAAGCAAAAAGTATTATATTTAAGTATGTTTAAATAGATTTCCTCTGTCAATGGCAGAATTTGTGGTGTCAGAGAGAACCCGTTCATCTCAACTGGAATGGTTAAGATGCTTTTCAGAGAAGATCTAAGTTGAAAATCCTGTTCCATGTCTCTCGTTGTGAATGGGAATTCAGATCTACTATCTGAATTCTGTATCTTGGAGAATTTTCAGACCCGCTTTACAACCGTTATAGATTTAATCTGGTTTAATCAATATTTCTTTCTGAAAACTAACATAACAGCTTCTTAGAGGAGACTTTGTCCCTGCAGTTAGTTATCCAGGCTACTTGGGGATAAGGGAGACCAATGCACTAGTCTCTGCTTGATATAAAACAGATCAAACTTCCGAGTGGGTCCCTTTAATCACAGCTGTCAGTCATAACTAGGCTACTTTCTGGTCACTCTTGTTTGCATAAGAGAGTTTCAGAGGAATTGCCTTTTACCCCTTTTTTGTTTGCCCTGGAATACAAAATCCAAACTGACAGAATTTTTCAAGAAATGAAATTCTGGTTGTCACTGCTATGTATCAATCAGAAGATTTCACTCATTCATGAGTTTCCTCTTGAATAACAGTTAAAAAAAAAAACAGAGAAAGGTTGGAATATAATTACTATTTTTCAGATGTATGAAAAATATTTTAACTAGAAGTTAATACTAATGATTATAGGCATTGTAATCCTTGCACTGTAGTGAAAGGGAACGACTTAGTGATTTCACTGAGGTTAAAACCTTCAGCAGATATCTTTATTCTGATTTTTCATTTAGATTTATGATTTGCCCTTGTGCCAAGGCCTTGATGTCAGAATCAGCTTTTGGATCAAATCTTCAGCTGGCATAAGTACTGTAGCTCCATATCATTTTACATTTATTGCAAGGAAACAACTTATGGCAATAAAAGAGTGTTGTAAGATATAGTAAAAATCAAAAGCTGTCATGAAAGTTTACTGAATAATTTTCAGTGCAAAGCTCGGCTGAAGCAGTAATGAACTAAAATGTCCAACTTACAGCTGCTGCAGTTTTAAACAATGAAAGCTACTGTAGTTTTTCATAGCAATGAAATTATGATATGAAACAGATGCATCAGTAGTGACACTGCAAACACCGATTTCAACTCTGTCACAGTTGTGTAGAAGTAGCAAAATTACAATTTTGCTTACTGAAAGAGTAGGATACCTAAAGTGAAGTTAACAGTAGTTTGACTAAATTGTATGTTACAACTTTATTTTTTATATTAAATGTGTAATTGAGGTGCTTTATGTACTGTTTATCACTGCAATGAAAAGGTAGACAGAATGAACTTCTCGAGGCTGTTAAACTGCCTCTTATTAGCATTGAAACTATATTTGCAGCACATTATCTTAGGCTATTTTTTGTTGTATAAGGACATTGCCATCAAAGCATAGTTAATCTGAGCTGAATTAGATTATAATTGGAGTCCTTATGAATGGGGATTTAAAATTATTCTGTATTGTCATAGAGTAACAATACATTATTAGGATATTAAAAGTAGTTGGCAGCAGTATCATAAGAGTACATTTCATATTAACACTTCGTGCAAAGTCAACTCCGTTCATTTTTTTGTTTGCACATCTTTCTTGTATCTTCTGTTATAATAAATAGCAGAAACGTCAGTGCATTAAAGGTTTTTCAGCTTTAAAGATGCATCACAGATTAAGATATAGCTTAAAAAAGGAGTCTATCCAAAGCCTTTTGAAGTCAATTGAAAGACTGTGACTTCAATGAGCTTTGGATGGGGCCCACAATGTGCTTGTTGCAAAGTAACAGCTGTGCAGGCCTTTGTTTGCAGGAGAATCAGAAGTCTTACATTTGATAGTTGGGATACAGTGAAAAGCAAAAAAGGAGAAAGATGGAGGCAAAATAATACATACCATTTAAAAATGGAAATGAATGCTGTTTGTCTTAATTAGGAGATGCATCATAAGCCTTTGGCTTTCATTATTCAACTGAAAACATTTAAACAAAAAACATCTGAAGAGGTCAGGATGTTTCTGTGAAGTTTTTGCAGAAGGGCATATGAGCACCGTCTTGCAACCAAAAGGGAGTAATATCTTCACAGCTCTTTGATACACAAATGAAGAAGAATATCAGATCTGGCTGATTTTTTTTTTCTCTAACATGTACATTTGGGGGGGGGGGGGTTTTTTTATTTTAGCAGAAGGAGGTAACATGACTCAGAACTCAGTTTCTTGGGAGGTGAAATGCAAGTACTTTTTCATGTCATATATGATTACGTAGTTGGTAACCTTTAGAAATAGCTAACATGGCAAACATTGGCATAATGCAGTCAATTCTATGCACAGCGAGTAGAAATAAATGTGAGAAATCAACATTGTGAGATAAAATCTATTTGAATAGCTAGATAGTTTTGCCAACTGATGCTTACTAAAATCTTGTGTGCATATATATCTATCTATATATATATTCACTTTTAAAAAATATAGCATAACTACATAAAGGTCAACTACCTCCTGGCTGTCATTTGCTATAGTGTTTCCTTAGTTTGGCTTGTTAATAACAGAACAACACTACATTTATTTTAACTTTTGTGTTGTAATAACTGTCTCCATTATTTCTGTTTTGCTCTATACACAAGACACTGCTGAGGAGGCAGTGGTAGTGTCAAACATAGATGTTGAGCTGTTATTTGGGCTGTTGGTGTACATTTCAGCTGAACAAAATTAATAAGGAAAGGCAGAGGCAGAAAGGAAGAAAGGTTGAGGCACTGGGACCACTCCCTTACTATCAGAGGGAACACATCATATAATGTCTTAATAAAAGGATTGAGATCTATCAAATATATTTTTGCCATCATTACTCTACTTGAAGGATGGTTCCAGATGCTCTTGCTGTAACCCTGTGAAATGTCTTTTAATTACCAGAAGAATTTTATTCCTGGCCAAAACATACCAGTTTATTCTTCTGACAACATCAATTTTAACATTCACCCTTAGTGTTGTTAGCATACCTACACTGCTGTATTTACTGATGGCAGCATATACCCTATCTCAGCCTTTGTTTTGTTAGGATAAGCAAAGAAACCCTTTTTAGCATTCTCACATATTTCTTGCTTATTACATAGCTGTTTTCTATATCTTTCGTAGTTTGAGTTTCTTCTTCTTTATCTTAGTGGGCATAGTTGTATATGGTATTCCAGATAAGGTCTTACCAATATATAATCACTTCCCTGTCTCTTCTGGAAATACTTTGACTGTAACACCTCCACTTTACATTTACCTTTTCTTCGCTGCATCACAATGGCTGTATATAAACTCCAGGACACTTGTGCCCTGTGGCACACCACATGGTGGTCCTGGCCTCCTTGTAATTCTGACCGACTACCCAGCCAGAGTACAGTTTAGATATAACTGGTGACATTAATGCTAATAGCACGTCTGAGGACAACTGTTGCTACTCTGTTATCAACCTCTACAGAAATTGCATTTTCAGGTAAATGCTTCTAGCCCTTATGGCTATAAAGACAATCTTCCAAGTGGTAGCTGAAGCTAGACCCACGTAAAGCCAAGCATGCTGCAGACATGAGCGTAGAAGAACTGTGGATGTTCCTGTCCTCTCTTAATTTTTATTAACTGTGAAGGCAAAGATTAAATGTCTTGATGGGCTCATGTAAAATACATTGATAATTGCCTAGTCAAATGGTAAAAGAAATGAGACTAGGGAATACTTGGCTTTTACAGAGTCCTAGAGGTTTTGTCCAATGAAATTTTACAAAAACAAAAGAAAATGTTGACGCTACTCCTGGTTTCACTGATCAAATATTAGTATTTTGGGGTGGCCTCATACATAATGGCTTCAAGCCCTTTTATGATGATATTTAAACCTTTTGAAAAACTTAGTTTTGTTTGGGTTGAACTGAATTATGGAAAATTCTTGGATCGCGCTTCTTTTCTGTGTACTCCCAACGTCTTGTTGAGTATTGCTATTCAATCCAATGTATAATCCCAAAAGAATATATTAGCAGATGTATATACTTATCAGAAGCACAGAAGTAGTTTGTCTGGATACATCAACAACACAAATTTAAGAAAGATTGTACTGTGCAGAGCATGCGATCATTAAAAACACTTTGATACTTTGAGGATTTTTGGCTAATGTCTCTGTTAAAGGACAGCACTATTTCTTCATTCATTACCTGAGCTGGAGAGGGAATGTTAACTTTCTCTACAATTGCTACGATGCTTCCTTAGGTTTGGGAAACAAATCATACTACAACTTGCATTTCCCCACTTCTGAGCTGATTGCTTCTACTCCTTTGTGACTGCAGCAGCAGAGGGGAAGGTATAATGCTAAGTCTCTTCTTCATGCGACATTTTAAAATATTATTTTTATGACAAGATTTTCTTTTTTTCTTTTCCTCTCAGCTTTGGATGGCTAAAGATGTCGAAGGCAGGAATACTTTAAGAGTTTTATTTGTTTCATGTTACAAATATCTTACTATAAGTAGGTGCTGTAGTAAAGTGTTTCTAAGCTTTTTAATGTATTATCAATGCCAGCCTAACTCTCGGATAACTTCTCTGCAGCTAAGACTTGAAGTAATGAGCTTCTCAGAGCATTGAATCAGGGCAAAAAAGTATTGGAAATTCCATTGTGAATATTGTGCTTGCAAAACAGTCTTGGCTCCCTGTAATTTAGTAAGACTACCAAGCAGTTTCTTTGATCTTAATGTTTAAATGTCTCTAAAGAAAACTTTGTTTAGTTTTATTTTTTTTTTCATTTACACTTGAAGTCATTGCCTTTGTTTTCCTGTTAAATGTTCAATAGAAAATTAATGTGGTTTGGATCAGGCATATGTGCATCTATTTGGCCTTGCATTATTTATGAATAGAATTTATTTATTTAGTTTTTACTTTCTAAACAAGAAAAAATTGCTTTTTCCTGTGAGACATATTCTCCAAGTGGATTAATACTGTTTATTGCTTATGTTTAGTGGGGAGACAGATATATATGTAAGCATCAAATCACCTAAGTTCAGTGGGACTTTAGGACACTCATAAATATTAAGGCCCAATCCACAAAGAAATTTAGAAAATGGAATAAAGTTGAGGTGTCCAAGAGCAGAATTCAATGTAATTTTTTACAGCAAATGGAGTACTAGTTGACCCAGAAGTGCGATTACAATACCCTGCACACCAAAGTACAGTCAGCTAAGCCAATGTGGAAGGAATGCTCAGGGAACAAGTGTGCCTGAACAACATCATACTTGGAGAAACCTCTCCCTGCTCTGCTGTGCTATGCAAGTTCAGGGTTTGCAGCACTCTTTCGTGGACTTAAATGCCAATGATGTGCTCTGTGATTTCACTATGGCTCCGTATCTTTTCAAACAGTGGCAATATTAGTTACTCACCTTTTGTACGGTAGTCTCAGGACTAGAACTGTTGCCTGAGAACTGGGAGACATAGGTTTTAGATGTAGCTGAAGAAACTACAAATTGCTTTTCTGGATTACTGTGAAAATAACATTTGAGACACACAGCAAGTTCACTTGACTTCACATGGATCAATTATCACTAGCTTCCAGCTGCCACCTCTAAAGCTCAGTTCAAAGTCTTGCCCAGTATCAGTTTTTCGTGGGAACTTGGAAGAGGACAGGCATGCACAACCCTTAAAGGCACAATGGGCATATATATTATATAAGTAAACAAGTGTCCGCACACTGTTGAACATGATTACACTGACAATTTGTTTAGTAATTGAGACTCTCACACTTCTCTGTGTGTTTAAAACAAGGAATAGCCATTTGCTTAGAGATTTGAAATGTTTTCCTTTACATTTTCAGAAATTAAAACCTTTTGATTCCTGTTGCTTTCATCACTTGATTGTAGATAGTTGCTTGGCAATTCTGGGCAAATGCTGAGGTTTGAAAGGTGACCACTGCAATTCTACTATCAGAAGACGCTGCTGGCTCCTAGAGAATTCATAGGAATGCTACTCGCTGGGCAGATTTTCAGGGTTAATCGCATTTGTGCCTCAATCTTACAGTTCATAGTTGAGGAAACCAAACAGAAATGATGTGTTTCAATAGAAATGTCAACCCAACATTTGTCTTGGAAGCATCCTGACACAAAATATCTCATTAGACCAACAGGCTGCTTCCTAAAACACTTTCTGCTTTGCCTTCCTGAATACTAGAAAACACACATGAATCCTGCAGGCACATCAGAAGGTTAGGTGATGTTATATCAAAATAACTGAGGGAAGTAAACTGAAAACTTAAGCGTATTGCCTTGGTAGATTTTATAGAAAACTAAAGATACACATAACATTTTTCCATATTGTCATTGAGTGGAAGGTGAATACAGAAAGAAATGTTACATACATACCTGGGTTACAACAGTGCAGAGAAAATTTACAAGTGTTATTTTGAATTATACGCATTAATAGGTCTGATGATTTTTCTCATGATCCCTAAATTCAGAAACAAGCTGTGTTTTCATCACTGCTGAGATCAGACTGCTGGAACGTTTGAGTGACTATATACTAATTATCTCTCTAGTGTCCTACCTGTTCTTGAGCTGGTGATGCCACTCTTTTTTCTTTCATTGCACCCCACTTTTCTGTCTTTGAGGATGTACAAGTTAAAGTGAAAATAGAGGGACAAATTTCTTTTTCTTTTATTGTGTACTACGTAAACAAGATTTTTTCAGAGCAATAATAATTTAATAAATGTGTTATAAAATGCTTAAAATTATTATTTCTACCAACAGCAAATAAAAACTCTTTTCATACACTTATTAGTTTCGTCATCAGAAAAGTTACATAGAGCAAAAGAGGGATGCCAGGGTGTACAGAAATTGTGTTAAATGTCTTGGAATTTAATAGAAAATTATGTTTTTCCAAGGATTTCTGTGGATTTTGTCAAGTCTCAACACAGAAATACAGTTTGTGGACCTATCTACTGTGTTCAGTGTCTAAGAGCCATGCTACAAGATGTAGCACAGAAACAAAGCAATGGCTTTTGATCAATCTGACTTAATTTACAGCAAGCAGTCTTGACAGCAAACAACTTACAGCACAACTAAGATTCCTTATGTCATGTTGTACCTTCTTCTATCAAACTTTGACTCCATTTTCAATCTATGTGATTATACCTAGGTTCAGGATAAAACTGCATTGTATCTACACTAGATAAACAGCGGTAATAAAGATTCAGGGATAGGATTACTTTTAGTATTTTCTGCTAAGCTCCAGGACTACTCCATAATTTCAGCTATACTTTCTTGTTAGTTAATTAGTTCATCAGCTTCCTTAAAGTTACAATCACTTCTATACAAGATTCTGTTTAGCTAAGCTTTGGAATTTGTTTGTGACCAAACACATGAAGCTATGTCAAAAATGAGAGATATTTAACATTGAAAATTGCCAGCAAAAATTATTTTAAAAATAATTTTCCAAATTCCTTGAGAAGCCACGTAATTTTGAGGTGATGAAAAGTTTATTTAATGATGAAGATTTTGGTTCTAATAAGCTCAGTACTTTGATGGAAATACTCCACCAAGATTCTCAAATAAGCCGTTTCTTTCTAAACAAATAGCTGAATGAGCAGATACTAATAAGGAGGGAAATCCTAGCTTTTTTCTCCACATATTAAAGTAACGAATTAAAAAGTTATTTCAAACTTTCATTTAGATGGTACGTTTCACTGAGTTTTGGTATTAATGCTGCTGTTCAGATAGCACCCTTACATGCTTTTCTGTGAATACTGAAGTTAAGACTGGCTTTCTTTGCAACCCACAGTTTTAACGCATTTTTAAAATAGTTCAATTTACCCCAAAACATAGCAATTACTTTTAAGCCTTTACATGATTTGAAATTTGAAGGTGAATAAATGGATTGAACAATACCAAATGCATAGTGCCAAATGCAGGCTGATGGTGACCCCATAGATCACTGAAGACAGACTGAATAATGGTTCTTTTGCAGCAGACCTCAACTTTAACCAATACCAGAGCACTCATTTTTTAACCAGAAAAAGTGCAAGACTTACAGAGCTGCTACTATGCAATATTTAACTTTATGTTGACTGTCTTTAGCCATTTTGTAGGATTCAGTTCAGTCTTAGTATACCCTCTTGTTTTCCCAGTAAAGGGCAGAAAATCTAAAAAGGACATCTCAACCAGAGAAGTTCTTAGGATTTTCCTTCTCATAATGAAATAATATCTATGGTGAAATCGGCGATCTCCTTTACTTCTGGAAGACATTCCTATGACTTTTAACTGCAATGGACCCTACTTCCTGTAGGAGGTAGCTAAACATTTCTGCAAGTTACTGACAGTCATATGTAGAGGATTTACACATATTAACATGTTTTATATTGAGTGCAAAATAAATAAAACCTTTTAAAGTCTAAGCTTTTGTTAGTTTTGATTCCAGTCTGATGTCAGTTTTTTACCATCCTGAATATCTATCAAAACAACAGGACAAATGTACATTATTGTAGTGGGATAATACAGGCTAGGTCAATTCCCTTCTTCCAAGAGGGGGAGAACTCTCGTAGTAAGAAAAACATTCCTGCAAAGCCTAGTTTTCCCTCATTTATTTTCTTTATTATTAGGTTTATTCTCATTCATAATCTGAGTAAGTTTTCTAACTGATGGGACAGAATGAAAAGAGGAACATTGCTGAACATAGGAAATAGTGTTAAGGATGCAAACCTTTGGCACTTTCCTTGATTCTGGAAAGAATTGAAATTAATTGTAAAGGGCAAAAAAATTGACTTTTTTCCATACACTTAGTAGAACACTTTTTTCCCTGTGTTATTTGTAGTACTAGCTATTTGGATCAATGGATTGCTAATTAGAAACTGACTTTGGAAGGCTGCAGCACACTTCTCAATGATTCATGTGTTTGCATTGATTTTTGCATAAAAGCAAAATCTAGCTGTACTATTTAGCACCTAGAAATTGGTCCTCAATGAACTATTTGGAGCTTAATAGGCTTGATAATACTTGGAAGCTCATTATTGTGTTTTTATCATTATTTCTTGGATTAAACTATATACATACACACATATGTATATATACACAACACTCACACTCACATACGGCGTTGTATTAAGCCAAAAGACAAGGTAGGCAGCAGCTTATGGCAGCAGACTGTATGCTTCATCTATGCCAAAGATGGGGCCTGGCTTTCTAGGCTGAACAGCAGGTCTTTGTTTCCTACTTTATACAGCCATCTCCTCCTGCTGTTACTAACACTGAGTGAACAAACAGGATGTAACCTAGGGATGTGCAGCTTCTTAAAGAAATGATAGTAACTTTTCTGTCTGTCTTTCCTCAGGAAGGTGTAGGAGCAAAATCCTCTCTGACACCTATCTTTTTCAATGTTCTGCTGCTGCTTATCCCAGTAGAAGCAGGCCTTGCCTCTGTGAGACGACAGGATACTGCAGGCCTTCCTATCCGGGAGAAGGTCGTAGATGAAGACAGATCCATGGGTGACAAGCAAAGGGTGGCAGGTGGAAGTCCTGTGCTTCAGGAAAGTGAGGAAGAAGAAGATTACCCATGAAAAGGGACAAGCTCTCAGAACAGCAGAAGGAAAGGAGAAGAGCTGTCACTACCCTGATCCACAGCGCCACTAAAGTCTCACTTAGCTTCTCCAGCCTTTTTAGTCTTCTCAATCACTTCACACCCAGAATATCATGTACCTTCATTGACCTCTGAGTTGCTAGCTCCAGTCTTACTCTAGAAACCCCATTCTTTCCCCCCACAACCCATCTGTTCTGTCCGCTGAAGCCTCCACTGAATCTTTTTAGCCTCTTTCTCCCATCTGCTGTGACCCATATTGCTGCTTCCATAAAACTGATTCTGCCTACACTGCTGAGAAGCCTTCAGCTGAGTTAGCATATACAATATGGATTGTTGGTGTCATATGGCCTATATATATGTGTCTATAAATAGATTTATTGTCTGGATATGCAGCCAGCAGCTCAGCCAAGGTTCCTATGAACATTCTTAACTTTTTGTCCGTGAATACTTGAAATATAAATTTAGGCACCTGTTAAAGTTCCTTGCAAAACTGGGGAACTAATATCCAGATGGTTAGTTACGGGATCTGTATCTAAAATTCAACTTCATTCTCAATCTGTGGACATATTTAGGGCTATTGATGGTAGAACTTTGCTTCCAAATCTATGTAATGAATGCTGAGAGCAAGTTTTTTCACTAAACTGCCAAGGTCACCCTGACTATTTTATCATATCTTTATTTATCACAGTCAAGAGATTACTCGAAATTTTTTTTTCACTCAATTTTTCAGTTCTGCTTTAAATTTTGCAGTATGTAAATCTATATTTCTTCATGAGAAGAGGTTTTCAATTTAAAACTACCAACACGTCTGAACTCTTTGAAAAGGATAGCAATCAGATTGACTATTTAGCAAATCTTTGAAGCAAAATGCTGATATTGTAGTGAATCCAGATTTAGTTTTCAACATTAAAACTTATTTTTGCCTGTTCCTAGTGTCTAGTACAGAACCTATACTAATCCAGAACAGTATCAATTAACCACGGACACCCAACTGTAAGAGCTACTTTAGTAGACAGCTGGAATTGGACTAATTATCATACAAGGTTACACAGAAGGAAAAAAGACCTGCAGTCTCTCTAGGAGAATTACAAGCCTGTGATGGCCCCCTCCCTTTGCTGCAATTATCTCCAAATCACACCTGCCAAGCTGTAGGGAAGCATTCCCATGGTTTGTGGCTGAGAAAAGAATCAGGTAAACTGTTGTTTTAGTTGGATTAAAAATCCTCCATACCTCCACTTGTTTCAAAGAATGCTGTACTCTAACTGTTTCTACAGTAAAAGAGACACTATCAGTATAAAAATCACATTAGAAATTAGCCTTTTTTTTTTAATTAACAAGTTTTAGTTTGACATACCATTGAAAGACTTCAGACTCAGAACGATTCTTACCATCATGGCTAAACTGAGATGCCTTTCCACCCAGATTTGAGAATGTAGTTCCTCTGTTGAAGGAGGAGACTGAGATCTAGAGAGGGATCTGTAGAAGCATTTGTGCTGAATGAAGAACCTGCTCGGTTTGTAAGCAAGAAGTGTTAATAAAAGAATGAAATTTCAAGGCCTAAATCTTTGGAGAGATAGCTGAGTTATATCTCAGAAGCAGAACGGCACCTCTTTTACTTGGGATGCTCAGTTCTGAATCTTAAGCCTAGACCGTAAGTCATCTTTTTCCTGCAGGTCATGAGAGAGCAGTCCTTTTCTTTGCCTCGCGAGTTTGGCATTCTAACCTGTACCTTGGAGAAGATGGGTAGTGGAACCTGGGAGAAAGATCTCCATCATCCTTGTGAAGTACCCTTATCACTGTTTTGTAAATGTACTCTTGCTCACAATGGTTATATCTATTTAGATATTTTTTAAAGTGATGGGGCCAGAACTGTGGGATCAAGCATCCAAATTTTTGTGACATGATTTCTGATGTTAAGAATCCAATTCTCTATGCCTGCAGTAAATTGCTGACAAGTCTTCCTGATGGTCTTTTAGAAGATGGAAAAATCAAATGTGTACAAATTATTTGAAAATAATAGAGTTTTAGAGAAAGTAGTTTGCAAGATCGTTAACTGAAAATGTTTATTTTCTCGAAAGAAAATTGTGTTAATTGCAATTGCTCTCATTCATTGTGTTTGTCTGCCTCAGTAGATGCAAAGACAGTGAGAGGGCAGTGCTGTATGCAAGCAGTCAAACTCAATACGTGGGAGAAACAAAATGACAGCAGCTATTTGTGTGATTGAATTTCACATGATCGTGCCATGTCCAAGGTTTGAATCTGAGCTGCAGAGTCCAGATGGTACCTTATGGAGAGCCAGCGCTTTCATCTTGAGCACTGGCTCAGTGTTTCTAGAGATCTAGAGCTAAACCACTGGATGAAAGTTTTAAGATTTATGTTTGTGATCACAAGGTGGTTTAAGGCACGTTTGGAATCTGAGAGCTGACATATAGACATAGCTACTATTTAATTATTCTAAAGGAGAATTATCAGAGGGAGAGTGAAAGACAGGAAAGATTAAAGTAAAGAACATTGGACTTTGAATTGCTCTTGAGAAAAATAGGGAGATTTAATCTCAGTTATTTTTAGTAAATTATCAAGACCCATTTTCATTGTAACTTAATTATCTTCAATACATTAATTTATTTTACAGTGGTATTATACATACTGCACTGTTCATACAGTATTAACCTAAATATAAGCATTTGTGTTAATTGAATCCATGGTGCCAGCAAATTTTAAAACCAATCTTACATTAGACGTGATCTAATCGTCTCTGTTATATTGACTGATATCTAAAAATGAGTTTGATTCTACCATTAAGCTATTTCAGTGATTCATATCAGAAATGCTCAACAGAAGCCAGGTGATGTTATTGGAAAAAATTCCTTTCTTCAGTTTTTGTGTTACCAAGTTAGTTCAAATAGAAAAGAACATCTAAGTCAGAGTAGGGGCTGGTCCTATAATTTTATCATTTATAATAGCCTGCACTGTTATCAGGCCTTATATATGACTTTTGGGGGCTTTTTTGGGGGAGAGGGGTGGAATTGCTGAAAGAAATACACTCTAGAAAAGTGGCTTATAATGTAGGGTAGAGAGAAGCACACCTGGTAGTGTCATCATACCCCTTTTGGAAGCTGTCCTGAGAATGAACTATGTCCAGGATGATATCTGGAGCTAGGTGAAGAAGTTCATCACAGCCAAAGTTGAGAGAGCAGTTAAGTAGTGTGAACAATCAAGATTCCAGTTTTCAGTCACTCGTCCTATTTTATTTGGCAGTTTAGATGTACCTAGTAAGCCTATGTCTGAGTTCCCTTCTCTTTGGCATGGGAATTATAGATGGGAAAGGCGTGAGAAAGGTAAAGTTGGTCTACATGGGATCAGCCACCGACCCAGCTTTCCTGTCATGCTGTTTCTCCAAGGACATATGGGAATTCAGGGTTCAGAGAGTCTGCATAATCATGCCCCTTAGATATAAGGCTTAGGGATATGTTTACAGTGCAAATTGCAGTGTAGTGGAAAGAGAACTGATTTTGCTTTACATGGGTTAGTTCAGGTACTCACAGCCTTGCTGCAGCAGATGGTAACCCTCTGCAAACCATCATACTGGAAAAGAAAACTGGCAATGGGTTCCTGCAAACTTTTATGTTTACTGGATTGCTTTGAACTGTAAGACAAGGTTTGGGCCAGTTCTTCATTTATCTTTTCCTACATCGTTCCTCTTACAACAAATCACAGTCAGTCACAGGCAGGCTTTTACCAAGATATCTAGGGATTCTCTTTTTCCAGATAGTGTGGTCATAGCTGCTTTTTCAGCTGAAGGGCTAAACTAACTCTGTCATAGTTTTTCTTTAAGGGAGAGAATGTAATGATAGGACTGAAAAACTGGAGCAGGGGCAGACTTGTTATTCAAATACACTCCCCTCCGTTCTCCCTCTGCATGCTCACAAAAATCCATGTTTTCCTCTTGAATCCATGCTTCATGCCCTTGTCCTTCATCTCTGGTCCCAGGTTTTCAAAATCTTCCCACCTGTTGCTCAAAACATAGCATTTACACTTATTCCTTCCAGTGTGTGGACTCTTCATGGTGAAGCATGTCAGAATAAGCCATAGCTGTATTGCTTCTTTGTGTGGATACAATCTGCTTGATATATATCCTCTGAAATGTATGTCCGTAGACTTATGGGAAAATTAATAAAACAGAAATTAAAACTGACAGCTTTGAAATGATATGCTACCCTTAGCATATGGACTGCCTCACACGAACACTTTGCAGGATTTGTATCAGGATTATGGACAGTAACTCAATGGGGGATAACTTCTGAACTATATTCCTAAATCTCATTTGACAGGTTTTGGATACTGTATAATTCTTACAGTATTATAATGTCACGCCAGTGATGCTATAGTCATCATTAAGATAGTCCTTTCAGTCTTAGAGCTAATTTTGTCTTATAATTGCTTTTGCAGTGAAATTTCATATGCTTTTTCTGAGTAGACAAATGAGCTTCCTTAAAAGAAATTAAATGTCTTATTCTCCATCAAGACACGTTTGGAGATCCAGTTTCCTCAGAAATAGGCAGCTATATCTGGAGAGAAAAAATAACAGCAATACTTTATGCTCTAAGCTTTTAAATATATACTAATGATTTACAATGCTTTGGCACCATTATCAAAAATAAGTTAGGAAGTAAAGATGTGTAAACAGCATTAATTTTATTAGGATTCTATACTAATTTACTTGCGGTATTGGTATACATCAAGAATCTTATATCTTTAAGGGAGTGAGTGAAAGATTAAGGCAGGTTTAATTACATAAGATAGAGAGCAGACTCCCATGCTGTCCTCTGCCACATCCAAATCCTAGACCAGTGGTTAAGGTATTTTCTTGGAATATGGAAATGATAGCAATTTAACCTGGAATACTTGTCTACTGGTGAGCCTGGTTGGTATTTCCTGCAGCTCTTGACAATTTGCATTCCTTGCAATTTACTGTTCTCCTCTTGGAAGTGCCAGAAGTATGAGGAAAGAGATGTTGCTTTTCAGTTTGAACAAAATGTGATACGTAAAATAAAATAAAATAAAATTAGTATTTTTGGCTTGATAAGGAGAAAAAAAATATTATTTTGAAGGGGTTTTTTTGCTATTTTCCTAGAGATTTTTTGTATCAGTTCTTTTTTTCCTAATTCTGGTGCTGAACTGTTAAATGGCAACTGAGTGTGCAGACTTAGTAGATGTAGCTAGTTGTAGACGTAGATAACATATAGAAATCTGCTCAGATCAAACCAGTTATAAGTGTGACTTAGTTTAGCCAGTATAATTCTGAAAAGTTGTGATAAAAATGAGGTGTACTAGAAAGTCCTGCTATTTAAACTGTTAACAGTGACTAAAAGGAGTCCGTGAGCAGCTGCCTATCCCATACACTGGTTGTGGTCAACACGAGAGATTGAGGGTTGAATATCAAAGTCCTTCAGCCAAAGCAGCCACAGCCTGAAGTGAGAGCAGGTAACTTGAAGTGAAGCAAAGATTGCTTACTGTCAAATTAAAGCACACCCTTCCCTTCTGCATAGCTGTAACTATCTTTGCTGACTTAACCTCTCAGGTTATATTTATACAATCTTCCTGAACAAATCAGTTATTGCCACTGGTTTGGTGTAAGGACAGTGGATGTCTCTGAGCTTTGATAACTGTTTCTACTTCACATATAAGAGCTCTTTGCTGATAGGAGCCTTCATTTGTATTTGCTTCTACGCATTCTGTAAAATGCACCAAGTGTGTTTGACAGTTACTTGTGCTCCATGCTTGTGCTCTAGATAGAGGTTAGAACTAGCTTTGCAGGGTATAAGCTGTGCTTTGTACTGTTTGGAATGCCTTTGTTCCAGTGTACAACTCCGTGATTGTTACAATATCCTAGAAACATGTTTTTGCTTTTTTGGAGACAGATTGTTGCTTTCAAAGCCTAGCAATATCTGCTTTCAAGCTGTATGCTTTTATGATTATAAAATAGAATTGGTTCTTCACTCCAGATGCAATAATTTTATAGTTAGTAAATATAAATATAGCTAGACAACGCATAGTTGATTTCAGTAAATGTGAATTTCTTTATCTCGGTGAAATTCCAGCCATTGTGCTGCATTAAAGTCCAAACTGATTATAAAGCTCAAGCAGAAGGACTGGGTGAGCATGAAGGAGAAGGAAAAGCGGCCTTCCTCAGGTCACATGCAGTAGCTGAAGAACCAGTTCATGGAAACTACAGCCAAACTGTGCGAGTGTCTCTGCCAAGAAGAGACTAGGAGGTTCCACACAGCAATGAATACTCTAGCTCTATGTGTATTCCCACTTTCTGTTTGGAGCCATTGGCATAAGGGGTTTCAGTGAATTTTGTCTGCCTACAATGTAGTCTACGCTAGTCCCGTAGGAATTCCCATTGATCACGCATGTATATAGTACATCTTATCTTCTAGCCTTGTTTTGTTTTGTTGTGGAAGTATATTTGAACATATGTGAAAAAAGTGCATTTTCAAATATATGGCTCATCACAAAATAGTGAAAGTGGCATATAGGGGGTTAAGGGAATGATGAGGCAAAAAACTGCAGTGCCAGCAGAATTCCCCAAAGGGTAAACAAAACTCTTAACTGTTGCAAACAATAAATTGTCAATACCTTGTAGAAGCAGTGGATAATGAAAAGTTATAATGCCTATAGTTAGTACCCTCTTTAAAAGAATTTACACAGGATATGAAATTAAATTCTGTGCACAGTTCTCTTAATTTGTCCTTAATTAAACAATACTCCATAAATGGTGCATTCAGTGACCAAATGTTCAGAGACAGCAAAATGGTGGGTCCCAAGCCATTAGGAATGAAATAAAGTCAGTCCCCTGAGAGCCTGCTAGAATCTGGTCTATCTAAGTGACAACTGATGGTTTAGGAAAGATAATTAACTTTGCAATTACAAACCGCAGCTTTCACCAATGCTGTTTCTTTCAGTATTCTCTTCTAAATTTTCTACTATTTTTACAGTGAGATAAAATGCTTTTTAAAAATGCTGAGTTCATAGGGATTCATTTTCCCTACACAAATATAATTTGAATATTTTATTTTAAGGATTTCAGATCAATAAGTATATGTGCAGTTATTTTATAAATTAAAAAAGAAAAACATTATTTTTTTACGACTGTCAAGGTTTCATTCTTTACTTTAAAGATAAAAGGGACATGCTGCATCAAACAAATTTGTTTTTTTCCTTTGGTAGCAAATCCTGGACCTAGCAAACCTAAATTAGGTTTATTCTTTAGCCACGTAGATTGAAATTCTCTTCAGTATAGGGAACATCAGTTCTAACCTACTAATGTGCCTTCATATTGATAAAAAATACCTGCATTGAAGAGGGATTTCTAGTTGAAGCCATATGTCTATACCCCTGATTATCTTTACCATAATGTCTCCTAGCATGTAAATTAGTGTATTTTCATGCTGGCATACGTGTCATGAAATCATCAAATACCGCAATATGCTCATACTTACATGTGCAAGTATCGTTGTTTTGATATGATATATTAGAGGATTATGAAGAAGCTTAGCTTAGAGGGTATGATAGTATGTTCGTTTGTAGTGTTTTGTTGCGACTGTAGATGTCTGTGTACTGAACAGAGTTCCAGGTAGGTATGGACACAAGTAAGTAAGAAGACAGAACCAGGACCTAAACTTTATGAAAAATCTACTTGTGACTCTATTTGCTGTGATTTCACATATTGTAACATACTGTATCGCACTAGAACTGGCTTCAGGAAATCCCAGCTTTAAGAGAGCAGACCAAGCTAATTTGGCATGCTACAAAGGACCAGCTCCATACATTGATTTCGTAGCTGACAGTAAAATTTAGACCCTGCCCTAAGTGTACCAACTGCCTTATCATCAGCTGCAGACTGATGCTGATGCCTGATGTCAGACTTTGCTGTAAGCAGCATAGGTTCTGGCACTGTGTTTGCTGGGATGTCCCACGGAAGTCTGCTGCTCTAATCAACGCCTCATTTTGCCTGTGCTTAGGCAAGCTGATTTATCTGTCTATGCCACCGTGATAAGTGATAAGGACATTTTTCTCACACCCTTTGAGTTGGAAAATCATTGGAAACTTTCTTGCTGCACACATGTACAATCAAGGATGCAACACTCTCAGATCTCAGTCACAGACTCTGGATGCTCGTAAGAACAAATTATTTTAAATAATGTACTTCTTTCTGGTAAAGGTGCATTTCTGTGAATTATGCTGTATATCTCCAATTACAGTGGTCACATCTGTACAACTTCACATTTGCCATTTATATGTAATTAACCTTAGAAATGTAGGGAAGATGCTGTGGTAATAGTTTGATCTTTAATTACAGTACTTGTAAGTGGCAATTTTAAAGACTTTAATGACCAGCACTGTATACTAACATGTAAATTTGTAAATTGTCAGGGGGAGGGATGTTATTAGTGATAACT
This sequence comes from Aptenodytes forsteri, assembly GCF_000699145.1. Lineage (NCBI taxonomy): Eukaryota > Metazoa > Chordata > Aves > Sphenisciformes > Spheniscidae > Aptenodytes > Aptenodytes forsteri. Next base: position 2,240,240 of record NW_008796217.1, read on the forward strand.
CATATATATTCTGTTTCCCTAACTAATCTTCCTTCATGAATAAGCTTAAAAATATTCAGCTGTCTTGTATGTCATTTTGTCCGGCTTTGCCACTTATGAAGTGATACACACATATGCTTCATCACAGATAATAGTTCTATCTTATCAGAGGGATTAGGGGTTTAAGGCAGTCTGAAAACTTGTACTAGAGGAATTGTTGCCTTCAAAATGCCTGGCGTTGCCCTCATTGATGTTTATACAGGCCTCTGGATGTTGTGTTGATATTTCTGTTTAACATCTCTTTCCACTGTAATGTGATGCAATTCTCTAGAATACCACCTTTAGTGAGGGATTTAAAATTCTTGTTGATGAGCATCACACAAGCTGCAATGCTATTTCCCTGTCCGTCAGTGTTGATATGTCTGAAGACAATACACAGAAGTAGAGAAGGACTATTGTAATACAGGAATCAGTAAAGACCCTTTATTTGAAAGTACCGGAATGTTTGCGTTTTTTCTTTATTTATTCATATAAAATGCATGTAATTATTGTCAAGCACTGTCTGTTACTTTATATCTAGAAGCAACGTAAGAAATTACATGGTCTAAATTCACCCCAGGTTAATAAAAAATGGAAAAATTAATAGATCTATGGGAAAATACAGCTTATACATCTGGATTCCTGTAAATACAAAGAGGGGAAATGATGTTATTTTTTTAAAAGAATTAACTTTAGTTCTTGTCCATTCTTTTTGTGCAAAGACCTTCCAATGTGCTTTAGTAGTTTTAATTCTAGATCTTAGTTTGGACTGATGCTCCATATGGATTAAAAAACAGATAGTAGAGATTGATTCAGGTTTTCAAAATCATCAAGTGATTTGAAAGAAAAGTCCTTCACAGTGTTAAGTTCCAACAATTTGATTTGGCTGTTATTGTGGAACCCTGGTATCCAACACTGAATTTCTTCAGAGAGGAAAACTTTATCTCCACCCTCTTTTATGATGTGTGATTCAAAATGCCAGTCACTGAGAATGGAATACAATTATATTCACTAATATGTTTAAAATAGAAACTCTTGCTGTCAATATATACTCATTAGTACTGAGCTGCAAATGAATTCTGGAATTGTGCTCTTATTAATTAGGTGGCAGACTAGAAAACTTCCTTGCTTCTGTTTAGCCAGATGGAGGGACAGTGGGTGTAATGACCTATGTTGGGCCTTTCCCAGGGGATTTCTTTGGTGTTTCTTGGTGTCAGTATGGGTCCCTCTTCCATTTGCCATTTAAAATAAGCAGCCCCAAACTTACACAAGTGTACACTCAAATTACATTCAGAAAAAGAGATGGTAATTTTGTTTAGTTTTAAAATCAGTTATGCATCACATTCTTAAAACTCCAGAGGTCCTTGGGCACACAGATGCAAGATAGAATAGATTTTTTAGGAAAAGGTAAGTAAGTCTGCTTTCTTTCCCTGTTACAGTATCCTACATAATCTGCCACATAGTCCATAAACATACAGAGGGTTTGGTTTTAAAACTCATTCAGTTCCTTGTCTTTTACTACTTTTTTTGCCCTATGAGTTGTTTAAAATTCTGAGAGGCTTCAATGACTCAAAAATGGACTTTGGGGGGAGGGGAGAAGCAGGGGAAGTTGGTGATCAGCCCACATGAAAAGTCCCCAGTTCTCCAGTTGACCCTGTATATTCTAAACAGCCGTCAAGATACTTAAATGTGTATATTCATTAAAGGGTATGAGTAATACCGTACACTGAATGGAATTACTCATGGGCTTTAAGTTTTGCATGAATCAAGTATCATCCTGCATAGTAGCCTACATAAGGAGATATCTGAAACAGTCATAAGATATTGTGTCTTTTTTTTGTTAAGATTTTCAGTAGATACTTCAGCTTTGTCAGCGTAAAAGTGATTCTTTGAAAGCTGGTAATTCATTTCAAGTAAATAAACAGAAAAAAACCCTTCAAAATATTACGTAACATGAAGTTGTGGGGTTTCATGGGTACACGTCTGTATTTGAAATGAAGTTTTAAAATCTATGGCAGTTGAGTTTAATTGGGAAAAGACATTTTCTACTGACCTTATGGATGACTTAATTTTCCAAAAATAACTCTATGTGAGCTCCCAACTGGTGTGGGTTCTGCCAAGTAAAAGCTAATACCAAAAGAATCAGGTGAGCACCCTCATTTCCCACTGTGTTTCTCTTCACCTCCCACTGTGCTACTTACTGCATAGACAAATATTGACAAGTGTTATTATTTATGTGGATCTGACAAATTTCTGTCTAAATGCACAAGAAAGTGCAATTTTTGCTCCTACAGAGGGAAAATTCTTTGCAAAAAAAAGCCTGGATAATAATTTCAGATAAAAGAAAAGCTTAACATTTTTTTGAACAAACAAAATAAGAAATATATTTAATATCTTATTCCTAGTAGATCATTCACTTGGCTTTACATTTATGGAACTTTCTTTCAGAAAATTGTGACAACAAATCATATGGTAGCTATATTGTGATACAAGACTTAAAAGCTTGCTATTGTGTAGTGACATGTTTTCTCATTCTCATATCCGATGTCCTCAGCTTGCAAATAAGATGATGTTTGATTTGTTTTTATTTTCTTGTGAGTGCTTGTAATCTTCCCTCTGGCCTATCCCTTTCAGGAGGTGCAAAAAGATTGGCCCAATGAGTCAGGGATTTCCTTTCCCTCCTTTTGAAATAAAGGATGAAAGGCAACGTGATTAAAATCCCTTGAAGCCTGGGAACTATATATCTGGAAGCAGGCGGGATCTGAGTATTTTAATTTGGAATAGACAGACAGAACGTATGACTGAAACAATTATAAAGGTCATATCATATGCTACAGCATATCTGATCTCTGCATTGTGATGGCAATGAAATTAATTGCCCACATGTGACTGCCACTGCCACTGGATAGCACTGTGTGCGTTACTTTGTGTGCTAATGATAAAACCATTAAGAAAAAAAAAAGAATATTGTTTTAGAAGTATACAGCGTGGCTCTAAGTGCAAAAAGAAAGCAGATGAGGAGTAAGCAAGATGCTATTTTTGCATAATTCCTTTTCAGAAGACAGTTGTACTTCAAGCAGTTTTACAGGCATGGCTTAATGAGTGCCTGCCTTGGGCCAGCCATATCAACTTTGAAGTCATCTGAAAGCTGAGGTGAGAGAGACGGTACTAGTCGTTGGACACTTTCAGAATAATGTAAAAGGGCATGACTCCCATGAGATCCATTTTTCAGATCCCTACATAGTAGGTCACTTTTTGAGCCTGACCCTTCTATCAGACAGAAACAGTGAATGTACCAGAGCTGTCATCTATCATGTATGCCCATCATGTTCAAAGCAGGATAAAATAAATTTCATTCACCCTTTTTCTTTTAAGCTTTTTATTTTCCTTCTATTCTTTTACTTCTTTTTTAAGAAATAAACAAAAATGTGCCCTGGTGAACTGTTAAATGCCAGATAATATTAGCCTTTTAGTGTTCTCTTCATAAGTTTTGCATGTCTTATCTTTTTTTTTTTTGTCTTTTTTAATCAAAAAGTGCTAATGAACCACTGAAAATATATGTAAGTTCTTATTTAAAAGTTCTTATTTAACATTTAGTGATTTTTCAGTTTTTTTAAATACTTATCAGTACAAGACTTCTATGAGGGCTTTAAGTCCTTAACAGTGTCTGAAGGACCACTTTATCAGAATCTAAATAAAGACATTAGTATATTCTGCTGTGTGAAGTAGGTTCAAAATAATATGTACACAGAAGATAATGGAAACATGTTGACATTCTTAAGGTTATAAACACATCTGAAGTTATCCTAATTGTAAAATTGAAGATTGTGAAGTACAATGTCCCTGAAAATCCTAGAACAGCATCTTTCTCATTCTACTAATTGCTGCAACACTTGAGATCTCAGTATGATGTTTTTTCCTCTGCAGAAATGAGAAAGTGGAGGCCACAGAACCTCTTTAAAGAGACAGATGTGTAAAATAATTAATTTATAAAGAAAATTAGTATGGGGACTAGAGTTTGGCTATTATTACTTATCCAGGTGAGGTTTTAATGGGTTGAACTAGGGGTGCAACATTTTTTTTTGTGCCAAAAAGCACTTGTATAAAATTCTTATTTCTTCTTGGCACAGTATATCCCAGTGCTGGGATCCATACACCTGTGTGCAATGCTTGATGCTGTGGAATGGCTTTGGCTGTTAAGGCTGTGTATACATCTCGTGCTTCTCTGTGTTTTTATGCAAGGGTGAGCCTCAGTTCTCTTCAGAAATCCCCAGTGACCCTTTTTCAACTTTTTTGATAAACAATGTTTACCTTCCCTTTTCTCATTCAAGATGCTCCATTTTCTTTGTTTTTTTCTATTCTTTTTCTCAAAGAAAAGGAACAAGAAACAATCTGAAACTTCTACAACAAAGCAAGGAACTGTACCCGTCACTGCCTGATAATCATAGAATATCAGGTGTTAATTTTGTCTTGTCCAGCAACAAATTAACAAATAGGAGGAAGCATAATGTAAAAATTTGCTTGGGAGGGAGTCAGACTGCAATTAGGAGCTCTGTATGCAAGTCCTTTTTGTTAGAAATCAGAAGTGTAGGGTTGTTCAGATCAAACTATAGCTACTGAACACTCTGAACACATACATTTGGCCCCCATAGCAGTGATTGTGATAAAAACAAATTCAGATAAACTACTCCAAATATTTTTGGAGGAAACAGACCAAGTGGCAAAGAGGGTAACATCTGAACTGGTCTCAGCCCTGACCACTCCGGTGTTTGTCAAACCCTCTGCCTATTGACATCCGCTGCTTCAGCATGGATAGTCGCATTTGCAGCCTCAGTGCTGGTTTCTCTGCTGCCTATTTTGATACCTCCTACAGAAAAACTGGTAAGGGCATTCCACCTTGTGTACTCATAGCAAGTTATAAGGAGTAAGGATACATCTAAGGCTGAAGATAAGATGGAGGAAAAGTCACTAGAAACCATTGCCTTAAATAAAAATTCCCTGAATTGAGCAGAACAAGGTCTTTGTTACTGATTCCCATGGGGACAAGTGAAAACCAAACACTCATGTCACCTGAAGAGACACTTGGTCAGTACCAAAACCTGCACCAGGACTGCTACAGGTTCCATGTAACTTCTCAGTGATCTCTTTAAGCACTGATCCCTTTCTTCTGTCAAACAATGACCACAAAGAAAGTGTTCTGGAATTTCCATTTAAACTTTAACCATACCTTGTAGCATTTAGGCACTTAGGGATACCCAGATTCATAGACAGCTATGCAGTAAGGAGCCTGGAAGGATTACAAAGTCTTTGAAGTATCTCATTAATTTCATTCTGCAAAGCATGAAGTACTTTAATTTTTATTGTTGCTTTTACTTAAATTTCAGAATTTCTATTGCAGAATGAGTTGGTGCAAGGGCCTCAACAATTTGAGTACAAGAGGTTCTTCTCTCAACTCCTCAAAGACTCCCTTAATGATGAAAGTATCAAATACAGGCCAAGTACAAGAAAACACAAGTGCAGGTGATCTTATGTTTTGTCCTTGCCTAAGTGATGTCTACAATGACATCAGTATTTTAAAGAAACTCATACCCTAGTAAAAAAAACACAACAGAAATAGAAAGATTTAATTGTGCTCTGTCTTACAATTCGTTGAATTATTGTTGGAAACGTGGAGAACCTGATGAAAAGTGGTCTTCTCACATGCTTATTCTTATTTCCAAATAATTTAAACGAGGGTTGAAGTGGGTTTCTTAGTATCATCTATTTAGAGAAACTATAGAAAAAAATCTTTCCAATGACTAAAGACAAGAGAATATTTTTAATGCAAAATCCCAAACAGACTCGCTATTTTCAACTTTACAGTAGAAATTTAAAAAAGTGGGATGGAAAATCTGCATTTTTCTAGCAAACTCTTGTATTATCTATCATGTGCACAGTTAAAACTCCAGCTAGAGATGGCGATGATTCAGCCTATTGTGATTGAAATAGATAAGAGACTGGAAAGCTTTGTTCACAGCTGCCAGAGGGCTACCCGAAAAAGTGATGATGTATGATAATAAAGAATGGAGCGCCACTCTTTGAACAGAGATTGCTTAAGATTGCACTTTAATCATTGTATTTGACAGTCTGATAGGCTCATTGAGCTAACTTTTTTCCAATAGTAGACACGAGAAAAATGTTTAGCTTTAGAAATCCCTTGCCAGGTTTACCAGGTTTATCATATATATGTAACATGGAGAGAATACATTGGAAGAGCTAACCACTTTGAATATTTTTTTAAAGACAATTGAGTATAATTAATTACCACAGTACTGCACGCATGAAGAAACAATTCTATTATATGTTCTGTGAAATTTGAGAGTATTTCCAAGGCTTTTCTCTTTGAAAGAAGTTATTTTTCTAGTATAGTAATCTATGTGGAATATGGAGAAAAAGTATAAATTGCAGGAGAGAACTTTGAGGAGGAACCTAATTGTAATGTTTTCTGTTGTGGCCTCTGTAAATAATTATTGTACTATTGTACTAAAAAAATGCTTGAAACTTTAAAGCCTGTATAAATGAGAATTGAATTTTTTCTGCTGAGGAGATCCATGGATGTGGACTCCAAAGCCTGGGATCTGTCTCCAGTTTTTCTGTTGACCTGCATTCTTACCTTATGCAATGTGCTTGTAGCACTATCCATTTATCCACTCTTTGTCTGTTTACCCTATTTAGACTCTTAAGTGCTTAAGATATCCGAACAATCTCTTACTATGCCTTGTTAAAGTGCCACGCTTAATGGAGCTATGATTTTTCTTGGAGTCTCCAGGTTCTACTGTGCTACGACTGAGTCACATTGTTTTGGTATGTTAAAATAAGATCATTATTAACATAATGGTTTATGTTTAGAGTCCCTTTCATCTGAGGATCTGGAAGTACTTTACGAACATAAAATTAAGCCTCAAAAAATCTCTCTATGACAGGTACAGAATAAACAGGACTCATTTTATCCATAACAAAATAGTTTTCATCTTTATGAAGGACAATGGCAGCTGTTCAACACCATAAAGGAAAACTAACAACAGCCTACAGCAGGAATGCAATGATACTGCACGTATCCAAACCACACATGTCAGTGAATTTGATAGATAGGCACAAAAGACACAACAAAAAATCCTATGGAAATGCTTGGAAAACATTGACTATGAAAGCAGTAATCCTCAGAGTGATGTTGTACATTAAAGACAGTAACTCCTGTGCTGTATTGCTCACTGTGTCATGCTGTGTTATTAGTTCACCACTTAGATCAATTAAACTGAGATTCATCTCTTCATTTAGGAATCTTGATCTGTAAGGCTTCAGTGATTTGTCTTGCATTTTCTCTCTCCACCTTTACTTCTGCCACTTACTTGATGTCTATACTACATCTGGTGGCTACATCCAGATGCCTAAAAGTTCTAAGGTATTACTCTTACATCACCATTATACCCATCCCTGAGATTTTAAACATCTAACATGGGCCCAGCTCTCATGTAGTGCAGATTCTGTTTTGCAGTTGTCTAAATCCTACCATGATTTTGCAGTTTTAGCTTTGCCTGATTAACTCACTGTGACAAGGCAGAGCTGAATGTCCTGAAGTATCAGTGACACTCAATGATCTGTGTACAAGTGCAGCCCCAAACATATGTGGGCTGACTTAGTGAACAATCTGAGTGAAGAAAGACAGGAGATAATGACAGAAAGATTTTTCACAGGATCTTTCAAGTAGATTAGTATAAGGCAGTTGACCGCATAGCTTAGAAAAGAACTGATGGTATATAACAGGGGGACCTGGTGAGGAAAGGGACAAGGTTAGCAGGGTAGTTGTTTTCTAGTGGCGAGGGAGAAGGAGAGCCAATGAAGGAAGTATGAGGAGGCAGGAAGGGGTGTGTGCAAGCTAGAGAGAGAACCTGGAAACAAGCCGATATGTTTGTTCTGATGCATTCCCATCCCACTTGCAGTTTGGAGGAGATGAATGAGTGGAGCTGGGTGGAAATATTAACCTGTCTCTGTGCTTTATATTCCTATGCCTCACAGCTGAGGCCTGCGTTGAACACCCCAGGCTGAACATCATAGCCGTGCTATGGTCAGATCCTGTGACCTATTCTAGGACATATCTGATCCTCAGTATATTGTTAACATACAGTTTCACTCGAAGTGCATAGAGACATTGCCACAGTCATCCTTGTCACACTTTCTTTCAGCACATGGCCAGATTATTGCCTGGCATTAGCAGGTTGACAGACTCCAGGATCCTGGGAATGTTGCCCTTTGTGAATACATCAAAATCTTCATTAGTTTTCCAGCAAAATGCAAAGCACTGTGAACAGAATGTAATCCAAATTCTGAATGCCGTCTCTGTGACAGTAGTGTGAACATCTCAGTGTCTGGTCTGTGAGAAATGTGCCAGATTCCAGGGCTCTAACCACAGAGTCCTGTGGTTCTCTATAGGTAACTCCTGGTGGCTGGCTGCTCACTCAGTAAGCATGTTCAGTAAAGCTATCTTTCGCCAAACAAACTTTTTTCCTACCTGCCCCTTGGCATTAGGGACACGTGCTACTTCTGGCCTGCTCTCTCCTATTTATTCCTCTGTACTTATGAGTCTAAGAAAAAAAAGCCCTCTTCTTGATTTTCCCTCTTTCTTCTGTCTGCCTTCACAGGGATCATGTCTCTTCCCCTGTGCTTTCTCCTATACTTCTGGTGAGCAACTCATGGTTAAAACCCATGCTGTTCCTGCTTCATAACAGAGCACACCTATGGCATCTCAAAGCTGAAGTGTTGTTTTTTTCACCATTTCTGCTTGACTCTGCTATTAGCTGAGTGTGGTGAGATAAGGAAGGCAGCTGTAACTGATGAAGAAAGGCCTGCAGGGGAGTTTTGAAGTTGAGGTGCACCTCTGGATGGAAGACTGGGTCCACATCTATTGGACAACTTAGCAGTGGGCAGCTTGTTGAGCATAGTAAAGAAATCACAGGCTGTGAAGGCAGGAGGCCCTCCAAGAGGTGGGATCATGTGAGACAGAGAATGAAGGTGAAGTGATTTGACCAGCAGGGAACTGATCCTGTGGACTATAACTGTAGCAAGAAAAGCACTTTGTAGGAGGTTCAGAATAATAATAAAAACATAAAGCAGGCAGAAGAATTAAATCTACCTCCTTCCTACCTCTCAGGACTTATGAATGTCTCCAGTGTCCAGGACCACTGCAGCGTGGGAAGAAAACTAATCAGGAGAGCTCTGGTTGGAGCTTTAGTTATGACTCTAGTGACAGCCTTGAGAATATGAAACTCACTGTATCTCATAAGGATAACGAATTGAATGCCAAAGTGCGCTCAGTGTTCATCAGCCTCTGAAATTGTGATAATAGTTGGAGAAGGACATTGAGATGGGCTACATCACTTGGGATGTGGGCCTAGATATCTAGAGTGTATTTTACTGATTATCTGGGGGACATAGTCATGTCTCTTGAGTAGTTACATCCTGACTATTTGTGGATGCCTAGGAAATGTTTACTGAAAATTTAATTAGGGTAACATTGCTGTCTTCTTGCCACACTTCTTTTTTTTCCTATAGGCTCTGACTGCATAATAGTAACTTGAATACACCAGCGACTGTTCTCTGGTGCTGAGGTTGACTGGCATGGAAGTGCTTCAGTCATATTATTCAATGCTCTTATCCTTCAAAACAGGGTGGCTGCATGAAAACTTCTACCTGGGAATGGTACCTGGCTTTTGCTAACTTTCCAAATGCCCCAGGGAATTCTAACTGGATCAAAGGACGTGGTATCTTTAGGGGATAGTGCTCTCTGCATCAGCCAAGTTGTGCAGGCCTGTGTCTCCCACATTCATGACACAAAATTTCTGCAAAATGGGAAAAACCCAAAAATGTTCAGATGATGAAAACATTTTTTTGAGATTTTAGGTACTTTTTTTGAAACTTATATAGATATATAAGATAAGCAACCTGAAAAGTAGCAGTATATTCAACAGTTTTATTTTCTTTAAGCTGGGATCAGGTTACTGTGGTTTGACTAATCACCATACATTTGCTGATTCACAGGACATGTTCATGTGTATGTTCTTTAAATATAGAAGTACATGATCTTTTATAAACAATGAGACTTTCAAATCTTTTGTATGGTACTGTAGGCAAATATTATAGCATTTTAAACTGAAACACAGTAAGAAGTTGCATAACTTGCAGAAAGCCATGTAGCAAGTCAGTGGCATAGTTAATTATTGGAATATTTTTCTAATGGTACTTTCTGCTGTTTCTGTTAGCTGCTACCCATACAAACTTCTCCCTTACCATAGTGAATTCAAGCTTGTAGGCATAATATGTTCATTTTCTAACATATTTGCCCGCTGTAACCAGTCTGCTAAATCTGATTTTGCTTCTCTTCCATCAAATACTCATTGCAGTTCTTGTTACTGAGTCTGACACTGGGGATATCTGGCAATCAGCTTACACATTCATTGGTTTGCATAAGGGGAGGAGACAGGACTGCAGAGTGGCAGCAAGTATGCAAACTCATTTCATGTTAGTTCCCCCAGGTAAGAGATTCTTTCAAAGGAGATCATTGAATTTACCTGTTTCATATTCCAGCCACCATTGTCTGATACCCAATTGCACATAAAGCATCTGGTGTAAGCAAAACTAATTTGGATCTTCTTTTGTAAAATGTTAGCTGGATTAAGGGATCAGGTAGCCTCTTTCCTTACAAGAATCACTAGAGGGAACCATACTGTGGAAGAGATAAAATAATTAGGACAGCAGAAAACAGGCAGCATGCATCTCAGCTGCAACTGTTCCTGTGTAAACTCAGCCTATAAAATTATATTAGTTTTCTTATCAAGCAAGCTTCTTTTCAAATTTAATAGCTACCTATATTACAGTGACTGTATCGACACCTGTGACTGTTATATTCTAGATGTTTTCCAGCTCTTACGAGCTTGAATTCTTATCACATAGGCAAAAAAATTAATATTCCAAAGCCAGTTTAGTGTTTGAAGACATTTTTTGGGGAAAAGGCAACACAAAGTAGTACTAGACTTCATCAAATGCAGTATTTAATGCTCACATTTGTAGTAGAATAAACACTACAAAAGTTACTGAATGTAAAGCCTCTGGCCAAAGTCTGAAACATATTGCAAGGATTCCTAGGACCTACTATTATCCAGAGAATTAATAGTAAGCCACAGGAACATACAGAAGTGATAGATATTTTTAAATGCATTTATATACGAGTAATCTTCAGAAAACTTCATTGCATTCTCGGCAAACGATATCTCCTTGCTTGGGTCAAAAAATTAAATAAAGTGTTAGAAACTATTCTAAAAGAAACAGAAAATTTTAAATGTTCTTTTAAACACCTGATTTCTCAGTAAACATGTTGCAGTCCTATGTGCCAACTTAGACTGTTTCTTACTTAGAAGTACTCTATAGAGTTTAGAGTAAATAAATAAATAAAACCAGTGGAAAAGACACTTCTGCATTTTTACTTTGCTTCTCAAAGAGAAAAAGAAAAAAAATCTAACAAGGGAAGCTCACGGGATTACCCTGGTGATAGTAAAATAAAGGTATATTTCAGAACTGATGTTATACTAGTCCCAGTATATTAAATGTTCAGACTCCCTCTGAGGAAGAACTATGTTTTTTGCATGCGTAAGCTTACCAGACCTTTCAAATGTTTTTATTAATGCCACATTTGTGTATGTCACTGGATGCAGAGAGTAGAGTGAAGAAGAAAGCTGTGGAAGCATATTAATTCATTTTTATATTTGAGATTTATCTTCAATTAGCTGAAGTGTCAAGGACCTGTTCTGAGGATAAGCAGCCTCAAAACATGGATGCTCTGAACAATTTAAAGAAAACGTACTCTTCAATACTGTAATAACTTCTATTTACCACAAGGTGGTATAAAACTGTAGCTGTCTGTTCAGTACCAGTAAATTCTACCAGTAAATGATCCATATTCCTAGGCTGGATGTCATTCTCATGGTGCTTTGCTGTGCTGTATCTCCTTATTAGCAGTATGGCTGTTCAGCAAAACCAGGTAGCTCCTTCATAGAACAGAAGAAATTGCATGCTGTAAGGCATAGCTTTTCACACATAACAGGCTTTGAGCAGCACAGCTTTTCCCTGTAGCCCTGTGAGAAGACCCCTCTGGCAGACCACTCACAAAGAATAGTTAGACCAACAGAAGATTCAGAATGCCTTTTATGTAGCTAGGGTCCTAGCAAGAGAGACCTGAAAGTAAAGGTGGTATGAAGGTAACACAGACTCTCTAAATCAACAAAAAATCCCCCTGAATTGGTGTATCTTGAATTTTGACATTTACTTTTTTTCCTTGTCAGAATCTGGTCCCACATCCTCTGCAGCTGCAGAAGAATTCAAACAGGGGTTTTTTATTTATGTCTTGTCATATACAACAGCTGTAGATAGTTAGAGTAACACACCTGTTTCAGCCCAGATAAACCTAGTGTGCTTTTGATTCATGTCTGTCTGGACTGGTTTTGGTAAGTGTTTGTGTGAGAAATGCATTTGCAGTGGAGTTAAAAGAGTAAAAACAGAGATCAGAAGTGTAAAAATTGCGATTACAGCATGCTGTATTGCTGAAATGAGGTATGTAAACTTCTGTATTTCTGCTGTTGGACCATCTTTAGTCAAGGAAAGCAGAAAAAAAAATCATTCTAAATAAAAATACTAAATAAAAATTGGAAGCAACATTTCCTAGGCCGAAAAGTAACCAATCACCTCAGAGATGCTCCTTGCTTCCATCATCATCTACTTGGTCATAGGTCTCATGGGTTATTTAGTCTCTTAATGTTAAATCATTTCATGCTATGGCACACATGAATGTTAGCTGTTAGGTTGGGAATGGTTGTTTTGAAGAATGC
>NW_008796217.1:2253407-2331088 GCF_000699145.1 Aptenodytes forsteri
AATTTTATTAAACATGCAATGCAGATTTTAATACAGGCTTTGTTAACATTCTCATTCATATTTTAGCTTCCACTAAAATTTAAAATTGATTTACAGATCTGTCTTTCTAAAGAGAAAAAAGATGACTATACAGATGTCACAGTTCAAAGGGGACAGTGACAGAGCAACCTTTCACTATTCTGTTAAAATCTTTATTTTTAAAAAAAAGTCCTATTTTCATTATGACTTTCTATGTATTGTTTTAATATTACTCTTTAGCCTGTAAATTCACCCACATTTCTGGGTACTGTAGGGTACAAAATGACTGGCTACAAAATGTTTTTTTGCACAGACAGAAATCTATGATCTCAGCAAAATGTGGGACTAACAGAAAATACGTAAGGAACTTCAGGGAATGTGAAACTATGACTGGCAAGCTGTCATTAAATAATGTCTTTAAGCAAACTGTGTGTACCAAGGCAAAGATACGAAGCGATAGCTGTCACTGAAGTTATCCTAGTTCTTAGAAGCCCAGGATTAAGAGCGGGAAGAATGATGTTTGACAACAAGTGCACTGCCCCACAGTAGCTGATATATCTGGCTCACCACTAAGCAAATGATGCTCTTTATTGTCATTTCCCTTTCCTCAGTCATGTAGCAAGCCAGGACAGACCACAGCAAGTAGTTTCTCAGTAAACAAAGCTACAGCCATAAGAACTCCGTCTCGTTTTGCAGTCTTCCCTACATGATTCTGCATCTGACTTTTTCCTTAAAATAAGGAAATGAAATTTTTCCTTTCACTTAAGCTCCTTTCAAGTTACTTGTTTCCTTGTGTTCTTTTCTTCCATGCATTTCTATTGATCTCTCTGATTGAACTCCTGATTGCCTTTCTTTCTCTTCCCAAAAGAAATAGACAAATCGGCTGAGACATGGAATGTGGAAAAAGAGGCAGAAAAAATGCAATCATTTGGTTCAGATCCTTGTCAAGGCTCAGAGAGTCAATACATTTCTTACATTGTCATAGTCTTCTTGAATGACTGTGGGAGTCCCCCTAATTTCTCTGTATGGTGTGAGTAATGATACTTCTTTTGTATCTCAAGGATACTGTGAAGATAAATGCACTGAAAATTGTGAAGTATCCTGATACTATTTCCTATAAGAGACGTTGGATGAATTTCTGAGAAAGAGAGAAAAAAATGGAATTGACTCATAAATTAGATTACTTTTAGAGATTGCCGTTGTGTAGTTCTATCTCAAATGAAGATGGAATATACTGGAGATGTAACAAAAGGGTCTTCATAGGACCATTGCCTCAAGTCTTCGGTATATTAAGTTTATGAGTGAAAACACATCAAAACATATTCAAAACTGGAACAGGTTGCCCAAAGAAGTTGTGGAGCCTCTATTCTTGAAGACATATAAGCTTATATAAGCTTTGAGCAGAAACTTGTACTAGAGGATCTCCAGATATGTTTGCATGATATGCAACCATGTTTCTGTGATTCTGTTTTCAAGTAATTAGTTACGAATCTTTCTTGTGCTTACTTAGAAGACTTACACAAAGGGATTTAGAACATGTCTAAGCTTTATGTAAAACTTCTGTGTTTACATAGATGTCTAACTCCAGCCAAGTAATGAATCTGGTTGTTTTAGCTGAAAGTGCTTCCTAGTGCTTCCTATATTTACTAGGACACACGCAAATAGTTGCTGCTAAACGCAACTCCATTGTTGCAAGCAGAGCATTTCAGTGTCTTTCTCACACTAAGGTGTGTCAAAGGCCCAAGGCATTGGATGATGTTTGCACATGCCTAGAACACAAAGACATTGGTGAGGATGGCCAAAAGTACAGCCTTCACTTTTTTTAAAAAAAAAACAAAACCAGAAATAGTAATTGGCAGTGGTTCCTCTCACCTCTTAGATGATTTTCAGGTGGATGGATTCTCATTCAAGAAGTGAAGACACTTGCCCAAGTCATGGCTTCAGGAACAGAAAATTTGTAGGACTTTAACTGTCAAGATTCTTACAACTTGCGGTAGCTGTTTCCTCGTTCACTGTGTTGGTTGCTGTAAATCTCATTCTTAGGCACTTATGTCTACATAGCTAATGAATAAGGAATGTGAATGACTGGATTGGTTCATCAATGTCAAAGGCCTTTGCCTTGCCTATAAGCAAAAATTTGAGCTGTGTGTTCAATCTCAGCTTTAGTATTTCCACAGACCTGAAAACTTAGCTCATATAACCAAGTTTTTGCCAAAGTTGGGTTTAATGGTCCATACTCATGAAGAGCTAACACTCCTAGAAGTGTTGTACAGTTCTTAGGAAAGAAAATCTTCCTGAGCTTTTAGCTAAATTCACCTGAATACCCCATTAAAGATAACGTACACCCACTGGTCAGACTGTGTCAGTAAACAACACTTTCCACAAACATACCAGACTTTTTTCTTTCTGTACCAATACTTGTATATGTTCACACCAGTACTTCTGAAGCCACATTTTGACCACAGTATGCACCCTTTACTAGGGGGTTATATCTTGCCTTGTAAGATGATAGCTTTTCATTACTTTGCTTTTCAGTCATTGTTCATTCAATTGTTCAAGAATACAGATTAGATCTGTTTCCCTGCTCTTGCTTTATGCTTTTAAGCAGGATGTCATTTCAAGGAAATGCCACTTCTTCAGGCTTGATATTTCTAGGAACAGTAGTTCACCATGAGTATGAAGATATACACACATGCAGGAGACAAGAAAAGAAAAAGAGGATATGAGGTAGAGCTGGGAGGAGACTTGAGACATTGTAGAACACAAATGTTTGCACTGAGGCAACATCAAATTTCCAAGGCACTGCCAAAACAGAGCAGACATTGCTCACTAGCTGCTTCAAGCTAGGCATACAAATAAATGTCTTCTTCAGTCTTTTCAGTTCAGAGAAATGTTCTTTGCCTGAAATACGTAATTGATTTTTGATGGTAATAATGTTGTAGCCATCTACATATTTCTCAGTATTGCCTTACTTCTTCATTTGCTAAATCTGTAACTAAGTTTAGAAAAGGTAAGAAGTACTGATGTCCAGTAAGGATATCCTTTGCCCTATTCACAACAAAGAGAAGTAGAAGCATGAAAAAAATCTAAGCAAGAATTGTAAGCTTTGGTAATACAGGACTGACTGTTCTTAATTGTTCCTCCTCTTGCCTTCTGCCTAATCTGTTTTTCAAAGTCCAGACTACTATGGTTTTCACTACAGATCTTCAGGAGCTACTGCCTTTATCTTAATAACACAAAACATATTTTTTAAAAAATATTAACATAAGCATTATTCTGAGGAGGAAAAAAAATCATTCCTTGTAAAGTGGACTATTAGGAGTATGTGGTTTTTATTTGCTGTTTCTAATGGCCTCACTTCTTGACAGACACAGTACATCTGGAAGTAATGGGGAAATGTAAATACTCAAGTTTAATTTTATATTGCTTGTAGAATCATGTCTGCCATATCTGACCTATTTTGTGTTGTTTCTAGTCATTCTTTACTAGTATGGCAACCCCAGAAAATGTATCTGTTCTAGGAAGTGAGGTTGAAGAATCAGTAGCTGGCTGCCTTTTGTAGTCAGTAATGCCACAATGTACTATTACAAAATCTCTTTTGGCTAGAAATACTGATCTTTGGGAGAAAAGCCTAAAATATGGAACTTCACTCTTAGACACCTATGTAAGCATAGAAAGTTTAGATAAAGATTAGACACATTCTAAATGCCTTTGTGAATAAACTAGGGTGTAAATCTTCTAAGTAAGCATGAGTAAGCATCGTAAGTCTTGAAAACAGAATCACAGAGGTTGTGAAGGACATCTGGAGATCCTCTGGTACAAGCTTCTGCTCAAAGAAGGGTCAGCTACAGCAGGCTGTTCAGAACCATGTCTGGTTGGGTTTGAATATCTCCAAGGACAGAGGCCCCACAACTTCTCTGGGCAACCTGTTCCAGTGCTTGATCACACTCACAGTAAAAAAGTTTTTTCTTATATTTAAGTGGAATTTCCTATATTTCAATTTATGCCTGTTGCTTATTATCCTTTCATGGGGCACTACTGAGAAGGCCACTGATGTGCCTTCATCTTCTTTACTCCCTCCCATCAGCTATTTATATACATTGATAAGATCCTCCTGAGCCTTCTCCAGGCTAAAAAATTCCAGCTGTCTCAGCCGCTGCTTGTACATCATATCTTCAGGCCCTTTATCATCTTCGTGGCCTTTCATTGGACTCTTTCCAGTATGTGCATGTCTCTCTTGCACTGAGGATCCCAGGCTTGGATCTAGCACAGCAGATGTGGCTTCACCAAGTGGTGTGTAAAGGGGACGGATCACCTCCCTCAACCTGCTGGAAACATTCTTCCTCGTGCAGCCCAAGATGCTGTTGACTACATTTGCCACAGGGCACATTGCTGGCTCATGTTCAACTTTTTCACCAGGACCCACCAGTCCTCCTTTGCAAAGCTGCTTTCCAGTTGTCCCCCAGCATGTATTGCATATGGTTATTCCTCCCTAGGTGCAAGACTTTTCATTTCCTTCTGCTGAAATTAATGAGATTCCTGTTTGCCCATTTCTCCAGTCTGTCACAGTCCCTCAGAATGACAGCACAGCCACCTAGTCTATCAACCACTCCTCCCAATTTTCTATCATCTGCAAACTTGCTGAGGGTGGACTCTGCCCCATGATCCAGGTCATTAATGAAGAAGTTAAACAGCATTGGCCTGAGTATTGACCCCCTGGGTACACCACTACTGACTGGCCTCCAGATGGATTTTGCCAGATGATCACAACCCTCTGAGCTCAGCCAGTTGTCAGCTCACTTCACTGTCCTTTTATCTAGTTCATATATCAGCAGTTTGTCTCTGAAGATGCTATTATAGGAGACAGTGTTGAATGCTTTGCTAAAGTGAAGATAAACATCATGCTTTTCCCTCCCCCACCAAGCGAATCATCTCATTGTAGAAGACTATCAGGTTAGTCAGACACGATTTCCCCTTCATAAATCCATGCTGACTACTCCCAATCATCTTCTTGTCCTTAGCATTTTTGGGATTCTGGGAGATTTTGCTCCATCACCTTCCCAAGGATCCAGGCGAGGCTGACTGGCCCATAGTTCCCTCAATCACCCTTCTTGAACTTCTTGGTGATAGGAGTGACATTTGCTTTCTTCCAGACCTCAGGAATCTCCCCCAGTTGCCTTGACCTTTCAAAGATAATCAAGAGTGTGCTTGCAATGATATCTGCAAGCTCCCCCAGTGCTCACAGACAGATCACATCATGTCCCATGGACTTGCGTACATCCAATCTGTTTAAATGTTCCCTAACCTGATCTTCCTCTACCTTCCTCTAGATTTCCCTCCCCATTGGTCATGGGGGCCTGGGATTCCTGAAGACATATCTTGCTGGTAAAGACCATGGCGAAGAATGCATTATCAGGCTTTTCCACACACCTGTCACCAGGTTCCCTGCCTCATTCAGCAGCGGGCCATGTTTTCCCTAGTCTTCCTTTTCCTGCTGATATACCTGTAGAAGATTTTCTTGTTGCCCTATGGATCCTTCTCCAGATTCAGCTCCAGCAGGACTTTGGCTTTCCTAACCTTATTGCTACACACTCAATGTCTCTATATTCGCCCTGGGTCACCTGACCCCGCTTCCACCTCTTGTATGCTTTCTTTTTATTTTGGAGCTCCTTGTTCATCCATGCAGGTCACCTGTCCCCTTTGCTTGACTTCCTGTATATAGAGATGGACCCTTCTTGAGCTTAGAGAAGATGCTTGAAAATCAACTAGTTCTCCTGGATCCCTCTTCTCTCCAAGACTATATTTCATGGAATTCTTCCAAGCCAATCTGTAAATAGGCCAAAATCTGCCTTCCTAACACCCAGGGTTGTGATCCTGTTTGCCTTGCTCCTTTCTCTCAGGATGCTGAACTCCACCATCTCATTGTCACTGCAGCCAAGGCTGCCCCAGACCTTCACACCCCTGAGGAGTTCTCCTTGTTTATAAGAATCAGGTCCAGCAGAACATCTCGTATAGTCAGCTCCTCAATCACCTCTGTTAGGAAGCTATCATCAATGCACTCCAGAACCCCCCTGGATTGCTTGTGCCCTGCTGTGTTGCCCCTGCAGCAGATCAGGGTGGTTAAATTTCCACATGGGAATCAAGACCTGTGAAGATGAGGCTTCTTCCAATTGTCTTAGGAAGGTCTCATCTACTTCTTCCTGACCAGGTGGTCTGTAGCAGACACTGGCCACAATGTTGCCTGTATTGGTCTGCCCACTAGGGAGAGGAGGAGTGGCTGAGGACGCTGGGTTTGTCTAGTTTGGAGAAAAAGGGAAACTGAATAGGCACGTCTGTCTCTGACTCTGCCTTCTCAATGGGCCTGGGAGCTGCACTGCAGATAGCCGCTCTCTTGGGTGGACCCCTCAGACCTAGGTCATAGCTTGTAATGTATAACTATAAGCATAACTATTCTATTCTATTCTATTCTATTCTATTCTATTCTATTCTATTCTATTCTAATTTCCTGCACTCACGATGAGTCAAATGATGATGAGACTGTTATTTGCCTGAAATGCCAGGGTTTTTTCAGCTCCAAAAACACTTCCAAAGACACATAACACAAAGGTTGCAAGTGGAAACAGGATTTTATTTTATTTTATCACAGAGCTACAGAAAGTAGCAGCAGAAATACAGGCCAAGCAGTCCTTGTTTCCTCAAGAGATCTTGAAGAATGAGGATCAGGACCGACCACATACAAAAGAAGAAGAGGTGTGTGGTACCGTGGGGTATTTTCAACAGTATGACACTTATTGATGATAAGCATACTTTTGCCTTCAAAAACTTGCTCTGCTGTGCTTCTTGGCCAGCAATGCATGAAAAGTGCTCTCGTGCCTGCCCGGCGCTTGTATTGCATGCAGGGAGAGCTGGAAAGTGGCAGCTCCTGATGGGTGCAGCAAGCCTGAAGCCCTTCCAAACACAGGTTGTTTTGCACAAGCAAGAACACCTGGGGAAATAGAGCCAAGGGAATAGCAGAGCTCGCTCCTGCTACAAACCTGCAATGGGAAAGACAGGCAGAGAGAGCCAGGGCACAAGTGGCACCTTGGTGGTGTAAGAGCAGCAGGCGAGAACCTAGCCAAAATGGACCAGAGGACCCCTGAGAAGGGGTCATGCCCAATGCTGCTGAGGAAAAGAATAACCCACCAGGAACCAGTGACAGTCTGCCCTTGGGGCAAAAAAAGACTTCCTCCCCCCCGGATGTGGGGCACGAGGGCCACCTTCATGGAGCATGAGCAGCAGGCGAGAACCTAGTCAAAATGGACCAGAGGACACCTGACAAGGGGCTGTGCTCAATGCTACAGAGGAAAAGATGAAACCCTCGGGGACTGGTGTTGGCCCGCCCTGGGGGCACAGAATGTTTCCTCCCCCCGGATGCGGGGCACGAGGTCTACCTTTGTGGAGCAGGAGCAGCAGGCACCTAGCCAAAATGGCCCAAAGGAGCCCTGTCAAGGGCCCGTGCTCAAGGCCGCAGGGGAAGGCAAAAAACCCCCAGGGACCAGTGCCAATCTGCCCTGGGGGAAAATTCCTTCCTGACCCCAGAACTGGCAATCGGCTATTCCCTCAGCATGTGAGCAAGACCTGCCTTCTCATCCCACAGGCTGGTCATGCCTCCCAGGAGACACTAGCACTGCCCATCCCTTTTTCTCCCTCAACCTGGAGCCATCTCAGAGGCTTCCAAGAGTAGCAAAATTCCCCTGGCCTGATTGACCTTGGGGGCAAGAATCCTTCCTGTGCCTGGCAGGACAACAATGGGTGCTCCAAAGCACTGGGGGAGGGTGCTGGGACTGGTATCTCTTGCAACATGTGTGCATGCCATTTCTTACGGTTGCTGCCACTGGCTCTGAAGGGGATGAGGACAGTGGCCTCTGCAGTGCTCCTCAAGTGCCAAGAAAGCATTCCCTTGGTCTTGCTACTGCTATCCAGCTGAAAAAGCCTGATAGCCTCAGGCACCTCCAGGTGTTGGTGGCTCTTCTCATCTTCTGAGGAACTTGCATCTGTTCTCCGAAGGCTGAAGCAGGATTTCAGTCCATCAGATGAGCTTTGAATGTGGCCCCACGGGCAGCTGGAATTGCAGCAGAGAACCTCCAGCAGCCTTGTCCAGCCTCCAGTCTTCCTCCCTCAGCCCCCTCCAATTAATTCCACTGGCTCCTCAAGGACTTCCTCTCAGATGTCTTTGGGCTGCCCCCAGGCCAGCTCTGTCCCAGTGATGAAGCCAGGCAGGCTGGCCAGCAGGATGCAGGAGGATGCCCCCTTTATCCTGCCCCAGAGCATTGTGACTGCTGTGTTGGTGGGTGGTGGCACTGTGACATCAGGGTGATGGTGCCCCCCCCGCAGCCCCACCCACCATAGCCCTGCCTGCTGCCCCTCTGCCCAGCATCCTTCAGAGCAAGGCCGTTGGGGTGCTGGCCCAGAGGAAGGCCCCGCGACCAGGAGGCCCAGGGGGCTCTCCCTGCCCATGGTGGCCATGCACTGGATACCACTGCTGGGCATCCCTGATGTGTCCTCTGCCATTTGGCTTCCAAATACAAGCCTATTGCTGTTACTCTTCTCTCAGGCCATGGCAGAAACCAACACTGCAGCCCAGAGACCGCCCCCTATTAGCCATCCCTTCTCTGTGCCAGAGATAACATCTATGAGGCCATGCAGCGAGAAGGACCAAGGGGGAAAACACAGTATGGGGATGCAATCCTGTGAATTGAGCCCCACAATTTAAAAAGGATTTTAAGGTACTTGAATGCGTCCTGAGGAAGGCAACAAAGGTGGTGAAAGGGCTGGAAGGCATGTTTTATGAGAAGCGGCTAAGGACACTGGGTTTGTCTGGTTTGGAGAGAAGGAGGCTGAGGGGTGACCTCATTGCTCTCTACAGCTTCCCGAGGAAGGGAAGTGGAGAGGGAGCTGCTGGTCCCTTCTCCCGGCTATCCAGTGACAGGATGCGTGGGAATGGCTCAAAGCTGCATCAGGGGAGGTTCAGACTTGACATTAGGAAGCACTTCTTTACTGGGAGGGTGGTCAAACACTGGAGGAACATGCCTCCTAGAGAGGTGGTCGATGCCCCATGCCTGCCAGTGTTTAAAAGGCATTTGGGCAATGCCCTTAATAGTATGCTTTAACTTTTGGTCAGGCCCGAAGTGGTCAGGCAGTTGGACTAGATGATTGTTGTAGGTCCCTTCCAACTGAACTATTCTATTCTTCTATTCTATTCACTAATCCTAACCCATAAACTGAGGTTGGCTCATCATCCATCCTAGGCAAAACTCCATGTATTCCCACCACTCTCTCATGTAAAGGGCAACTCCCCCTGCTCACTTCCCAAAAAGCCTGTTCCATCCATTACAACTTGACAGTCTTATGTAATACCACATGATACCCCATATTAATAGCAATAGTAATACAGGTAGTAAAATAACTTTGGATCTAATCTAGCTCTACTGCAATAGGTGGACCTTTTCATTACTGAGAGCTGCATGGTCCAGTATTTTATTTTTGGATAAGATTTTCCAATGGTCATAACTCTTGGAAATCAAACCTGTTCCTTACAGAATAAACTGAGGCATTGCTTCTTTTTGACATTCTCCATTTTTAAATTGCAGTTTTATAATCTTACCCATCTTGATAATTGGCTTGTTCAAATTTGGGTACCAAGATTCTTTCTGAAGTGGGAAAGATGGGGGGGTTAGATTCCTCTAAATAGCTGAACTACCTTTTTTTTCAAACTTTCTAAATCCACATATGCTCAGATAGCATGCAAGAACTTATGACCTAAAGGTGAATATTTCACAATGTGTTGGTTGTCTAAGACCTGACTATTGTGAAACTCTTCATCTTAACAAGAGCTATAGTGCTCATGGCCATTGCTGCTTCTACTGTAATACTGTTTTAAAATTAGTTTATAGCCAGTCTGCTTCACCTTATAATAGAGATTGCATGACAACAGACGTACTTGCATGTCTGCAGCTGCAATTCTTTTAAGATTGCCAATTCTTCATATATGAGAAGACTTTTTTGTCTGACAGATTATCATAAACATCTTTTGAAAATGTGGAAAGTTCATGAAAATGAGACTGACAGTAAAAGTGAGTGCTGCAGAAGTAACAAGGATATTTTGCTACATTGTTCCTGCCTTGTGCTTGTGCCTGTTTCTGTAAGAGTTTTATTTATCACCAGTCTATTGGTTGAATTTTAAGCTTATACATTGCTTTCGGTTCTAAATTAAAATTTGGATTTCTTTTTGGTTTTGTAATTTCCTAAACTGCAATCCATTTTCAGTACAGACTATTACATATTTTAATATTCTTCAGAATAGCACACTGGGGTCTTTTTTTGTATCACAGACACACAACAAGAATGCCACAAATGAGGCATCGTTGACCAGGTTTTATGCTTTTCGTTGCCATTTTGCAAAAACACTAAATTACTCAATGTTGTCTTGGCCTTTTCCATAAATGCTGACAGCCCACAATTTCCTCTTTCACTTTTTAAGTATCAGATTTTTTTTACAGTAGTCTATAAACTACATCGTTAATCAGATAGTGTAAAATCCAATTAGAGACATTAGAATCCAGAAATACAAGTGTTAAGGAATTTATTTCTTGATTGACAAGAAAGCCAAATAGACTCATCTATTTAGAATCTTAGCAACAATTAGCTGCCTTAGTTTCATTTATTGTGACATAAAAAATCTGGTTTATTGAGAGCTCTATTGAATAAGATTTCTATGATATGCACCATGAGAAAATATCTTCAAACTAAAATGATTGTTTTGCTGTAATAAATTGAACCATATGTACACTATGTTATTCAATCCTTTTTCTTCAAGGCATAAATTGATATTAAAGAACATTTAAGTCATAACACATGGTTATCCAGGCATGAACGAGGCAATAACCCATATAAGTTGTCAAGGTGAAGCCAAAGCATTTATTAGAGGTTTGTGTTGTTTTTGAAAAGTGCACGGTTGGATAAACATGGATTAGTGCTATTATGCTGCTACGATGACTCAAGTGTGTTTTTACAGTGTCAGTAATTTTTATGTTTAAAAATCACTGGTGCAGTATATTAGCTATAATTTATGTTTATCATCTTGTGTACTCTAATAGGTTTCAACAAACCATTTAACACTTCAGCTTGTGCATATACATTACTTAATAGGTATTTATCTTAAAAAAGAGATACTTAAACGGGACTTTCAAAGCTTGCAACTGCATGCTAAGAGCAAATACTGCAGTCAGGCACATTAACTTTTTTTCCTCTGGTCTGCATTTAACTTTGAACAGTGTGACCACACAATTTCTTTGTACACTTTGTTCCCAACTGAAGCAAGAAAGATATATCATCTCTAAACCCCGTCAGCCTGAATGACATCGAAATCCCTGACATGAAGTGTCCGTCACACTTACTAAGTAGAGTAGATATGATAAAGCCAACGCAGCTGAAAATGCCAATAACTTCCCATCATCAGAGGTTGCCCTTTCAGGATAGCATAGAACTTTATGCTTCCCTAGTTAAAGGATATTATCAATAGTAGACTCAATTATATGTCTTTTACTATTCTTTTTTGGTATCTTGGCTTACCTATTTTTAAAAATCAGTTTCCCCTTCTCATAACACTCAACACTTTCTTTGGGGAGCAACCTCATCTATATGTAAAAGAGTTGGGGAAGGCAATATTAAAGAGAGGAGAACTGAAGTAGAAGCTCCCACCTAAAGAGGGCTTTTGGGTGGCAGTGGATGAGTTGTGCGTAATTTCTGATACTATTGAGTACTTCAGACAACATGTTGCTTATTATATGGGTTGTGCTGATGATGTATTTCTGTTCTAGACAGTCTAGGTTTGAATTACTAGTGTTTAGTACTTTCATAAAGGAGATTGATGGCAATTTAAAAATCATCACAGTTTGGTCTTTTGTTGGGGGAAGGGTTCTCCTGCAGTTTCCTTAAGCTAGCTATTAGTCAATAATTTGAGGAAAAAAACCAAACAAATATAAATATAAGTTCTATTTACCAATCTCGTAAAATGCCTGATTCATTCACAAGTGAGGTCATTTAAGAGGAAGAAAAATAGTTGATGCAGAACCCTGAGATTATGGACATGCTGATCTGGTCTGTAATAGATTTTTACAAAGAGGCTATCAATTCTCCTGACTCAATCAAGCATATCTGTTGGCTGAGTTGGCAAATAGGGAGGATTCATTACTCACATGGGAAAAATCGACCAAGATGGACTGCTTGGTATTGCAGACTACTTTTTTGTAGTAACCTCTTTCTTAAACATAATTAAAGAAATATTGATATAATTCAGAGTACATTCCTAAGTGCCTACAAACAGATAACTTATTCATTCAAATTTAATTTTTATAGAAGTACATTTACAAGCTTTAGATTTTGATCGATACCTGTAATAATTACACATACATAGAAATGTCTTTTTTTAATATTCACCTATTTCATAATCAACTACCAACAAGCCACACCTTACTTTTTATTACACATAAACAAAATATGCCATTTTCAGTGTTTTAGAGTGCACATTTCCAACATTTCGGAACGATGTTCTGCTTGCTTCCATGTTACCTTCTGCCAGGGCATTGTGCAAGTTTATTCTGTTGACATTTTTAGCAGTTTTGATGTTCTGTGCAGTAGGTGATGCAGCGTAGTCTGTGTTTGATGTGTTTCCTGGAAGCATTACTTATTCATTTTGTTACAGTATTCCCTGCAGACCACACGGGAGTGTGGTCCCATTTTACAAGGTACTATACAAAAGCATAATGAAAGAGTGTTTCTGCCCTAGGGAACTTACAGTCTTACTATTACATATTTAGAAAGACTTGAAAGCATTGTGTTTTCCCTGGTAAACAAGGACAAGGAAGTCAGACCTTCATTTTTGTGGACGCCTGTACTGTGTCTTTAGTTTTTAGTAGTTCCCAGTTTAAGAAAGATTTCACATATCACAACAGAAGTAAGAAAGCAACTTTGGAGCAAAACTGACATTACCATCCTCATGCCGACATGGCTTTTCACTTTCCACAGCAAAACTCTTACAACCTTCCCCTGGGGGAAAGACCACAGCTCCCCGCTAGCACTGCTGTCTCATCTAGAAGGCTTTTCAGAGCTGCTTTTAATCCTGTGCAAAAATTTGGAGGCTTTCCTGTGAGCATGGGGAGCCAGGATGCTGCAAAGGCCAGTTGCTGCCCATGGGATGGAGAGCCGTGAGCTGAGGGCTGAGCTGCCACAAGGCCGGCAGGGCAGAGGCATCGCTGGCCCTGGTGGGGCAGAGCTTGCTATGATGGCAGCCGGGGTCGCTCATTAACCCAGATTATCAGGCAAGCTGATAAGCAAGTGAATTTATCAAGTTCACTGCTATTACCAATCTTAAAATTATGTAAGGTATTAGAAAATCTCTTATTTTTTGCTTCTCTGTTGATGGTAATGGCTGTTGCAAGTGGCTGCATTGTCAGTGTGATTTGTTTTCTCACTCTCCGGTGGGAGCTATTCTATTTTTGCTGGCCATGTTGGAGGCCTTCTGTAGTCTTTCAGCAATCCTTCAGGCTCACGCAAAATGAATGGGTTGCTTTAAAGTGTCTGCATTTCTTGCTGTCTGAAAGGTTATAAACAGTAGGAAGCTGTTGAATTACTTTATGGGAAGAAAATCTGAGCTGAGTTCCTTGGGCACATATAGGAGCAAAGGAGAAAGACCACATCATGGCTTCTGCTATTGTGCACCAAAGACCCCTGATGATACCATCTACTGTAGCTCCTTAGATGTCTACCTCAGAAAGCACTGTCCTCTTTCTGTCCCAGTGACTGTTTAAAGTAGTCATCTGGAAGAGAAATAGAAGTTCAAAGTCTATAGAACAATACAGATAAAGTTGAAAGTCAGGGAGAAATGTATGAAGGGATAAGCAGACAAGATTACCTTATTTTTATTACTCACTGGAAGTGCCTTTCATGTTGTCAAGATCCCCCAAAAGGATTTAGGTTTCAAACAAACAGTTAAAAAAAAACCATCTAGAGGTTCTGATTTTGGTGAGGCTGTATCTGTCCAGTCATAGCTCCCCTGGTTCAGGAAGAACATTGAGAAATTGGAGAGGGTCCAGCAGAGGCCTCTTAATATGGTTAGGGTTCTTGTGTACATGACCTACTGGGAGAAGCTGAGGGAGCTGGTTTTATTTATTCTGGTGGAGTGGTTGCTAAAGGGAGATCCAGCTGAAGCCTATGGCTGCCTGAATAGAATTATAAAGATTATGGAGCCATTCTTGGTACTGACAAATGATATAGCAAGGGGAAAGTGTCATGTGTTGCAGTTTGGAAGGTTCTGACAGGACATTAGGAAAATCTCTAGGTGAGTGGCATGGAACTGGAATGGTTTCCCAAAGACCATGGGATCTCCATCCTTGGAGGTTTTCAAGACTCAGCTACGCAAAGACATGGCTGACCTGATCAAGTGTTGGCAATAATCCTGCTCTGAGTGGGACCTTGTACTAGATGACAACCAGAAGCTTTCAGACAGCATCTCTGTGATCTATGAAATATAATCCTCCAGTTTTCAGCTGGATTTCTTTTTTGTTGTGATTTTTCCCTAGAGATTCATTCTTTCTCATTTTAAAATTCTTTACTGTGACAAAGTGACAATACTTTGTCTAGGTTTCCTCTTGTCCCTGTTCCAATTAAATCCACATTAGTGTTCCTTACCTTCAAGACCTACAAAATAAGTTAAACTCTATTTGCCTTACAAACATTTTCTCTTTCTCACCTTTCATTTTCCTCATGGGAAAAGATTGTTTCCAATTGCTGATGAAAGCCCATTTTGAGCATGAAAGAGCTAGGAGCAAAATCTTCTCTGTAGAGGGCTCTCAGGTAGAAGGCTCACTAGAAGGATATTGGAGGATGCTTTTTTCTGACAACTTTTATTAGTGTTGTGCCTGTAAAATTGGAGACCTGGCATATCTCCACAGTAAAAACTGTAGGTCCAGCTAGGCCTAAATCGATAGCAGAAGTAATTTGGAAGGGCTGGTAGAACCGTTTGTATAAAACCAGCCTGAAAGGCCTAGCAAGCACGGTTCTTGAGAGTGCCTGGAATTTATTTTTTCTCTATGCCATCTCCTTTTTTTTTTTGCAAGACCCTTACTACTTGAGAGAATTTCAAGTTAGTTTAGTTTGGGTGTTTAAAATTATGACAATCTTCTGCTGCACAGAAAGCTTAATGCTATTAAAGCTAGAGGGACTGTACATGGAAGCAGGATATTCAAGAGCTTGATGTCAGCCCTATTCTTAGTCAATCAAGATTAGCTTTGATGGCTTTTCATAACACCGCTGACATTGTTATAAGAAGATCAGCTGTAGAATATGGGAAAGAATGCAAATATTATGTTCAAATGTTGAAATTATATTGTTTAATTGAAAAATCAAATCACAAAACAGTTTAGTCAAATGTATATATTTAGATTTTTTCCTGGCCAGATAGGTAGTTTACATTTTAAAAGTTTAATTACTGTTATACTCATGTGAGAAAAGGAGTTTGCCAAACTTAATCAAAGGTTTTTGATTGTTTATTCTCCACTCTCAATGATGAAAATGTAATGATATTCTTACAGAAAAAAAATTAAAAGAGTGGATGCATATTTCTTCAGTAAGGCCCTCTTTTTCACTATTATGCAAGAAATGGAGACCATGCTGAATTTCTCTTTTGTTATTGCCCATGGCAAACCTGTTCTTGCATTATGGAAGAAGAGGCAGAACAGTTTTCTTAGAAGCAAACTGTTCAAAAGAAGAAATATACCTCTATCTCTTTAAATATATACATATACAAATAATAAACACACATGCATATATATATATATAAATAATGTGTATATAAAGTAAGTGTAAATCTTCCAACCTCATTCTTTCATTTCTTATGTGGTTCATCTTCTGACTCCTTAAAAATAAATCTTCGGTTATGCACAGAGGTGTGGATCTAACTCTGATATTGATGGAGAGTTTCTTCTACCATATGAAGTGAAGAGGATATTAATAGTGAAGGGAAAAGAACACTCTGTACCTTACCCATCCCTTCTCCCTGATAAAACTACATCTGCTATAGGACTATTTTTTATTGTAATTTGATTGTGGCTTTGGACCCATGGTTAATATCAATAGCTCAAAACTGAGAGCGCTGCCTGTTTAAATGCACAGTATGACATTACTTCTGTCCTGGAGAATTTTATCTTCTAATTTGAGAAAAAGAGAAATTTTGAAGGGTAAGAGTAGGGAAAAAGAGAAGTGTTAAGGGCAATAAAAGTCATAGCAACTGTATGAATAATTTCTTCCATTGTTTCTAAAGGATCTTAGAGGGTTTATAAAATCTGTTGTTCTTATACACGTGTGCCAGTATCTTAAATTACTGCAGCTGTGCTCAAATACTGCTTTATACTAATACAAAATCATTTAGCTCTAAATAATATAATTTTGCTAAGACATTTCTTCTTTGGATAAAAACATTTGCACTTAACGTATCTAGTTAGTCTGTTACTCAATAAAACAAAACTATAAGTATTCACAATACTCACTGTCATATACTGGTTAAGCCTAAATCTGAGTTGCTTCTCTAAGGCAGTAGTCTAAAAGCTGCATTACATGAACTGGCACAAGACTCAATTCTCTGCTTCTTGATACTTGTGGAAGTGTACTCTGGTGTTCATGAATATCACAAGTAATTCAACTCATAAAAGCAAATTGTGAAAAAAACCCCCAACGAACCAGTCTAAAGGGCGTTTTCTTTAATTGGAATTTCTTATAAGAAGTTTTTAGCCTTTCTGATTTGCAAAGCAGTTACTTGCATATCATGCACAAATCTCATACAGGACATTGAAAGCATACAGAGTTGGGCCACTATGCGAAAGAGGTATTACAAGGTACCAGGCAAGACATTTTGTCTGAATTCCAAGGTGGTAAATTTTGTTCACTGGTTCACTTGTGAAGATTTTGGCTTGTGTGTAGTCATTTTATGCTCAGAGTTTAGAATATTTTCTAAACAAATACTTAGAGTAAACTATACAAAGTAAGGCACTATCAGCCTTAACAGAAGCAATTCTGACAAACAATTATTTTCATTTTAGCACTGACAATTATGTAAATGTGTCTTGAACAGCAATGGGCACCTTAATTATGACACCTAATTATACCAATTTATTTATACACCTCCTTGAACAACATTTTATTTATAATTCTTCCATTCAGTCAAAGAAAAAGTAAAGCAGAATTTCATAGATGGTTGCTTTATCATTGAAACACAAACACAACATGAACTATTTGAACTTGAACATTCACGTGTATAGCATGTCCACATTGTGTTATGTTCTTTTTCTTGTCCAGCTTTCAATGGAAGACAACTTTTTATATCTCAGTATCTAATAGAAACACTTCTATGAAAGTGTTTCATTCCTTGTAGAAATCTTTCAAATAAGCACCATATTCAGAAAATGCATCCCAAAATTACCTACATTCCCTTAGTTTTTTAAATTTTCACCATCTTCTTACTGAAAATTATTTCCACCCTGTACATGCAACCAAGAGTTATAAAAATATTTTATGAAGTGCAAAATCCCAATTCTCTGCTTGAAAAAATCTTGCAATCTTCCTTCTGGATTATCATCACATGTTGTATCCTGAATTTTGTCCTTTTCAAGAGAAAAAAGTTTTTATATAGACAAGCAGCATAGTTCTATGTAAATGATCATGATCAAAGTCCTCACTCAGGACTATGTCTGGGATAATGCAGCTAATAAATAATAGAAATAATGAATCAATGATAGTGTCTCATTGCTTTTCCAATTAGGCTGTACAGTCTATTAAATAAAGTATTACAGAGAGTGGCTGTATGTGTCTGAATCTTTCCATCTCTGAATTATCTGAACGGCCTTGGAATGGAGCACAGAGAGCTTCCTGAACATAGAAGTTGCCAGAGAAGCAGACTTACATGTGGTTAACAAGGACATGCTCTATTGTGGTTTTTTTCTAATGCTCTTAGAGAAACAGGATTTTATAACTATGTTTTTTAGAAATAAGCAAGACTGCTCTAATGAATACATCTGACTTACCGGTTTCTCCTCCTAGAGGACACAAACCTACACAACCCCAAGTACTGGCTAGCACTTGGCTAATGAGGCAGTATTTTTATGTCATTATAAAACAGCTCACAACATGTACTGAAGAGGTTGCTGATCTTCACTTTGCATTTTCATTTCTTTTCTTTGAAACATTTCTTGTCCAAGCTCTGTAACTGCTGTTGAGTCCTTACATTAATTTCTTCACTGTTTTCTACCCAATGAAACAGTGAATCATTTTGTGGTTTGTGGGGTTTTTTTTTGGGGGGGATGTGTTTTTTTTTTTAAACTGGTTTAAAAAAATGTCACATGCGCTGTGACATTGGAAAATAGGATTTTTTTAATTCACTCATTTGTTAAAACAAACCTCATTTCTGTGTCCCAGAAGAAAAATCTGAAATATAGATCTTGCATTTGCATGCATCTATTGTGCCCTAATCTCACTCATTTATATTTCCTGACAATACTCTCACAGTATGTTTTTTTAACCCTGTTTCAAGTTATTCTGTAAGAATATAAGTCCTAACCATACTGTAATTTAAAAATTATAGTCCAGGGTGCTGCCATTATCCCTAAGATTCCTAGTATAGAATGAATCACACAGCCAAAGGTTTACATTTCAATAATCGTGACTGGCGCAGCTCTTTCTAAAACTTCAGTTGTACATTTAGTATGACTAATACCTTCTGGTCCCCAAACTTGATATGTTTCTTCCTTTACATACAATTAAAATTATATTTTCAGGCATGAGAGTTCAAAATTACCTCACCAACAAGTAAGAGGGCTAAAGTTGAATAAAACAGAGATGATAAATTTTTACCAGGAGGAATCAGAGGGAACTAAACAGAATAAGGAAGTAGAACAAGACTGAGAACAAATTTGACAAATTCTGATTTTGACAGAAAACTTCTGGCTTTTTTCCCCCTTTCTGCTTCATTTGTCCCATCCTTTTTTGCTAAAGTTTTTTTCAGTAAAACAAAACCTACTCTTTTCATAGCTGTTGTTTGAGAAGCTCTGGACAGAATTTTGCCTCAGACTTGTAACTTCAACATTTATGGGAGAGTAGGATCCAGAACAAAACACTGTGTCCAAACTCCAGATCTGAGTTCAGATCAGAGCCTGAAACTTAGAACCCAGCACAGTTTGAATGGGAACACCACACGCAAGAGCACCTGAATTTGGGGAAGTTCTTGACCTAAACCTTTAATACAAGGAATACGGGAGTGGACACTTGTAGATGAGTACTTTGCTTACAAACTACAGGAAACAGTACTATTCTAAGATGACTACTAGCTGGATCATGGTTCATTTTCATAAGAAATATATACAATATATTCATGAGTGTCCTCAGTGGGGTGGATTCTAAGACAGAAGCACATGGTTGATACCTTCCCTTTTGGCAGATTTGTTTTCAAATTGGTATCGGTAATTTGGTTCCATGGAAAGAATAATGTCTAGGTAAATAATGGAGCTGAGACTGAGAGTGCTGAGTTTGGAGCCCTAGAACAACAGAATATTTCTGATGACTCTCAGCTGGATGGTGGTATTTTCCCACATAAGTGCTGTAAAGATACGTTAAAGAATTGCAGAGCCTTTCAAAGCTCTAAATAACTTGCTTTCTGCATGTCATTAAGAGTGCTGGGGATATCTACATTGCATCTGTTCACAGGTACGCACAGGCATCCCTGAGAAAGCTTTAAATCGTATAGCCTGGGACTGTGTAGTCTTGAAGTCATAGCAGTGTGGGCTTCAGCTGCCAAGAACCTGTCAGTGTTCTGGTGGGCTTGTGCAGTCTGCTGTAATACCTGAACTGTTTTGGTGCATGAGCGAGTTGAAGGATGTTTACGTGAGCTGCAGTTCTGTGCACCTGGGTGACAGTGAACATCCTTCACTTTGTAGCTACATTGCAGATCATAGTATAAAAACCCACATATGGGTACATGGAAACATTCATAAGTAGAACTATACCATCTGCCTGCAAGTTTGCACTCAGTTTCTTTCCAGTGAACAGAAGTACCGTTACATCTGCCTTGTGAAACTGCTTGTAGCTGCTCAGTTCATATAGTCCACACAACTGCTGATCCCAGTCCTTGCACAGCTGGGATGTGGAAACAGGGAGCAATGATGGTGACATGGCAGTCCAGACTTCTTGACCCCTATTTGCTCAGAACCACTATGCTTTTGATATAGTCTTCAAGAACAGCAGTTTTTGAGTTCCCTAGTGTAGTGTGTTCATCTTCGTTTCTATTTTTACACCATCAAGAAGTTGTTATGTTAAACACTGCTTATAATTTAGATATGGCCTATTTGTAGGGACACATATAAAAGAGTCAAATAACTTCAATCATTTTATTATGAGAACTAGACAGGAATATTTTAAATGTCCAGTTCATTCAGAATTCCTCACTAATCTCTTTTAACAACAGCATGCATTAAAAACATGGAGAATACATCTTGTAATTTATTTTTGCTACAGTACTCAGATTATCAAAGTTGTCACTAGGTGGGGGTTAGAGTGGATGCATTACCAAGAGAAACTGAGCGTCCAAGTTCCTTAAGTAGCTTTGGAAATTTCAGTCATGCAGTCAAGCCTTATATCTTTTGAGTCACTAAGATATATATTTCTCATTTCACTGATCTGAAGAGGAAAAGACAAATAAAAACAAAAACACCACCTCCGGTTAAGGAATTCCTTCAACAACAAGGAATCTTTAAATGTGCACTCATTTGGCAGCAACATTATTGTAAGATGATTATACAGGGTATGAATGTTTATTGCCTGACTTTAAGATGCACAATATAAGATTAACAATTGCAGTGGGTTTTTTTTCTATAAATGCTGTATTTCTGCTATTGTGTTCACAGAATACAGCTAGATAATAATTGATTCTGTGACAGGGATTGGCTAATTTGCCAACAGTATAGTATAAAACACATTTATACAGTCAATTACACCCAAGTGCATGGCCTATTTGCTTTATAATTTCATAAACTTGCCAGCAATTTAAATAAAAAAGTTCCATTAAATTATCATATCATGTGATAGAATGATATTGCCAAGTATATTAAACCATGTGTGTTCAGCCAGAATTAATTAAAAATTATTAAATATTATTACTTTTTTCTTATTAACACATTGAACCTATGCTTCCTACTCAGTACTAGAAATAGAAGCCTATTAGTGAACAAAGTAAACTTAAGGGCAAAGTTTAAACATTTTCCTGAGGGTGCTTCATTAAGATTCCTAGTTCTTTTGTTTAAACATTTGCTCATGGTAAATGTACTTGTATTGTGAAAATATTTTATGTTCTTAGATATGAATACTGGAAAAGCTCAAAGGTAATCTTTAATAATAATATTCAGACATTTGAGGCAGATCTGATCTTACTTTTCTCATCCAACTTAGGAGTCTCAGAAATAACTCCGAATATATTTGGTTTCTATGTTTGTTCCGAACTTTATTCTTTACTCTTTTTTTTTTCATGTTTTGATATCCTTATGATGTAAAAAGAAATATTAACGATTCAGCATGACTATTATCTGAAGTGTCCCCATCTCCCACTGTCAAACAGCAAAATAAAATAGGAAACACCCATTTAGTATGAAATATATTAACAATTTGGCTCAGGGGAACTTGTTATTTGAAGAAGATGGCAACAGTGAGAATTAACATTTTCATATAAATTTAATACAAATACTGAGTTATAAAACAAAAACTTCTCAACAGCCTGTATGTGCACACACAAACATGCCTTCTCTCTTTCTCTCTCGTCAGGTGTTGGAGTTTCAGGCACTGTCTGGATTCTCCTGGTTTTGAAACACAGGGGATCCTTTTAGGGAAAGCTTTATCTTCTCATTTTTAAAAGACTTAGAAAACTCCAAATTTAAAAAGTGCAGCTTTGTAATTACTGGCATGCATTTAGTTTAATAAGATAGTGTGTTTGAAAGTGGATAAGCGTATCGTTAACAGCAGTCTACCAGGAATCAGCAGAAATAATTACCGTCAAGATTTAATTATGTCAGACAAGAGTATCTGTCCTGAATAAGTGTCGACAGTAGAAGCTGACATTGCTGTATGTTCAAGCCCGCTCTCTGTATACTTCTGTTAAACATAGTGTTGCTATTCTGCTGTGACTGACTTTAAATTAATATCATTGAACACATCAAAGCAATGAAAATAATTATGTATGATACAAAAAGAGAGGAATGTGAACAAAAAGAATCTTTTTGAAGAATTGGGCTTGGCCCTTCTCTCACATGCAGGACATTGGACAGAAATACCTCTGCAGGTTAGTGCGGGAGCAGTATTGTAAGACAGTGTAAAGGAGATCAGAATACGTCTTGCTGTGTTTACATGTAACAGTCTCTTCTTTACCTGTTACTGCCTCTTAAGATCAGCTTCAGAAATGATGTAAAAGAATTTTGACTGTGATGACATTGACTTTCTGATTTTTAAGGAAGGCTTTCATTAGAACGTCTCCAAACTATGCAAAATACTATAGTTTGTGTTGGTGCCAAACCCAAATATGAAGTTTTTGATTATTGAAGTGAGTAGTGTTATTGAGCAAAGCAAATCTATAATCTGAGTAAATATTACACAGTATTATTAAAAAAGCTTAAAAAAAGAAAGAAAAAAGAATTGTACTAGACTTAATTAAGGCTTCAAGTAAAGCTTGCTTTTATTGGCAATTTTTTTGTTGCAACAAGAAAACTAAAAATTAAGAGGATGGTTGGCAGCAATATTGATATGCTAATGGATAAACATGCTAATTTAGAAAAAAACTAATCAGCAAAGACATTACTAATGGAAATGTACTGGAAAATGGCTAATGCTGTATGCAGACCTGGTATCTACAAAATTAAGAAGAACTCATTTTGTGTTTATAATTGTAACTTGAAAGCTAAGCCTTGATCTTCTCTCTGCTTTGCTTTGGTTAGTATTTAAAGATATTTCAGATGACCTGGCCTGGTACCATGACACCTGTTTAGCTTCTCTATAATTATGCTGCTAAAATTACACGTTCTGTTTACTGATAGGAGGGCTAAAAATCTTACATTTTTTCTATCTAATTTACCAGTGTCTCCAGACAAAGAGACCCTTCAAATTAAAGATTATGCATGAGTCAGGTCTTCTGACTGAGGTGTGGCAGAACATCTCTGTTTATCGGTACTACGTGTTCACTATCTCAAGACTTGAAAGAGTAATGATACATTTAGACACGAGGGTAAGACTTTGAAAATACTTAGTGTTGGCTCTGCTTCGTTTACATCATAATCAATGGCTTTAGTTGCAGCTGAGTTAAACCAGTTCTAAGGATTTTCTGACATCCCACTATCACTGGTGTGCCTTTTTTTTTCCCCAGAGATGGCTGTTCTGAATACATTTCTAGTGGGTACACACTCTACTTCTGATTTTAGCCTGCATTTTGAGTGTACTGCTGTAAAACAGCTTATTAGCTTATGGCATCAAATGTTTCTGAGGTGTTTTTAAGCCTTGTAATCTTTTCTGAGTTGGAAAGTGTCATTCAAAGATATCAATTAAAGAATTAAATAATGGATATTGTTCTGCACTAGTTTTCAGAATTTTCCAGTGTGTTGGGGAGGTGTAGAGGACAAAACTTAAGTGCTTAGAGCTGTACAGTCTGTAAGGTTGAAAATGATTGAAGATTGGAAATGGTTCAGTTTAGTGGGGAGGTAGAGTTTGAAGGTCTAGGTTATGTGAACTCAAAATCCAAGGGAACATTTTAACTACTAATCCTGCATATGTACTCCTCAAACCACTTTGGACAGTTTTCACGTAGTCTTATTTCCTATTCATTTGAAAGAAACACTGGGATATGCTGGGATTAAGACTGCCTTTAAACACACATATACTTAACACCAATGGAAGGAAATCTTTTCTCCCTATCACAGCCAACAGGTCTCCAAATTTTACCTTCCCCTAAGACATAACATGTTTCAAATGGCACAGATGTACATAAGTTTAGTCAGACTAATGCAGACTTCTAAAGCTTACTTATTTTGTTTTCATAATGTTGTTTCATATAAATCATCAAGAATAGGCTTTCTTTAAATTGAAAGACACTTGTCTTAAGGTGATATGGATGTATTGCATAGAGTTAAATAATTTGAAATCAATTTACATCAATCAGTATGCCTTGTAACATAAAGCTAGGTCAGAAGACTGGTTAACGCTGGAAAACTGCTCAAGTCTAATGTTTATAGAATACACATAAAAAGGCCTAAATCCTCAAGAATTTTCTAAGTGAAAAGAATTCTAAAAGAATTTTCATGTCCTAGTAAACCCCAGGATTTCATGTTTTATGACCTGAAACAGCAAATCAATTAGTATAACTCCCCTGGCTCTGATTGAATGCATAGTAAATTGCTCAAGAATTCTAAGTGAAAAGAATTCTAAAAGAATTTTCATGTCCTAGTAAACCCCAGGATTTCATGTTTTATGACCTGAAACAGCAAATCAATTAGTATAACTCCCCTGGCTCTGATTGAATGCATAGTAAATTGTCATGATTCTTTTTTAAGGATAACAGAAGATATCTACATAATTAAGAAGAACTAATCTTTTTGGCAGATTGGCATAGGACTAAATAATATTGAGTTCTATGAGATGATTGTAGATGAGGGAGATTTACTCAATCCTGTATGATTAACCTATAACCAGGAAAACTTAGGCTATAAGAACAAATAGGTCATTCACTTTGGATGCAGACATGGTATCTGAACATAGAAAGAGAATTTTAGAACCATTTTAATTAGACAGTATTTGAGGTTTGCTATTAAAGTTTACACAGCTCAGACTATTAACTGAAAATAAGAAATTATTATTGAGTGCAGAAACATTCTTGCCCCCCTGCAGATCCAGACATACAGTGTAACAAAACCATTCATGGGTGCCTCAGCATTTGGAAGTTTTACTTGCTTTTTCATTTATTTATCAATAAAAATAAACTGGAGAAGAAATAAACAGCAAAAAGCTTGTTCCCAATAAATAAAGAACAAAAAAAATTAATTTTCATTAAAACTGATTTTGAGGAAAAATAGCCGTTGTTTTCCTGAATTGAAAATTCAGTGCTGAAATAAGAAGAATTGATGGTATTGACAGTAACAATTTAAATAAAAAAAGATCACAGTTATAAAGAAATTACAGTGACCTTGTATGGTACAATGAATATACTTGATTATCCTCAAACAAGTGATACTCACAATGGACCATCTCCTTGAGGTTATATGTTTCTAATTTACACAGCTGAAACTTTATTAATAAATGCACTCACCCACATATAGCATGTTAAATATGTGGAATAAATTATTCATTTAAGATGTTATGCTTATTTCTTTTATCACAAAATTCATTCAATTTATTTCATTCAGAATTTCCTGACTAAAATTTTTGTGAAATAGAAGATAAATCAAATTTGTGTCTAGCAGATTAATGTCAGCAAATAATAAGTCACAAGCTTCTTAGGGAATATTTGATGCTGGGGCCTGGAGATGCAACACTGTGCATTTTGGAGGTTTTAATCTGAACTAGCTCTATCGTGCTCCTGTGAACTGAAGACCTATTGGCAGCTGGAGTACATTAGGTGCGCTCCTGAAGCACAACTTCTGGTTTCATCCAGAAATAATCCATATCATATGTTCTCAGGCTATTTCATAATGCAAACAAAGTACAGACTGGAAAAAGACAAATGTTGTACCCATCTGAAAAGAGGATAAGAAAGAGAAACCAAAGATCTACGGGCCAGCCAGCCAAACTTCAGTCCTCTGGAAGTTTACGGAACAAATCCTCCTGGAAGCCATTTCCAAGCATATCAAAGTCAAGAATGTGATTGGGAACAGCCAGCATGGAATTGCCAAGGACAAATCATGCCTAACCAACATGACTGCCTTCTATGATGAGATGACTGGCTTTGTGGTCAAGAGAAGAGTGGTAGGTAGGATATGTTCTCACTTTAGCCAGGTCTTTGGTACGGTCTCCCACAGTATCCTTTTAGACAGACTGATGAGATAAGGGCTGGATATGTGAACAATTATACGACTAGAAAATTATCTGGACTGATTAGCCCAAAGAATGTTGATCAGAGGAAGAAAGTCCAACTGGTCAAACTAATGATGTCCCTTAAAGATCAATGCTAGGGCCAATGCTGTTTAATGTCTTTTTAAATTACCTGGGCAATGGGACAGAATGCACTCTCAGCAAGTTTATGGATGATATCAAATTGAGGGGAGCAGTTGATATGCTGGAGGGTAGGGCTACTGTTCAGAGGAACTTCAACAGGCTGGAGAAATGGGCTGACAGGAACTTTATGAAGCTCAACAAAGGCAAATGCAAGTGTCCTTCCCTCCCCCCAGGCAGTGTACGCTGGGGGTCAACTGGCTAGAAAGCAGCTTTGCAGAGAAGGGCTTGGGGGTCCTAGTGGACAACAGGTTGAACAAGTCAGCTGTGCACCTTGGCAGCAAAGAAGGCTGAGCTGTATTAGCAAGAGTGTAGTCAATAGGTCAAGACAAGTGATTCTTCTCTGTTTGGCACTTCTGACATCACTTCTGAATTACCATGTGCATTTTGGTCTCTTCAGTACAAGACAGATGTTGACTTGCTGGAGTGAGTGTGATGGAGGCAGCTGGAGCACACAATGTATGAGGAGAGGCTGAAAAAACCAGGTTTGTTCAGCCTTGAGAAGAGAAGGCTCAAAGGGAATCTTATTGTTGTCTGACTAGCTACTGGGAGTTTGTAGAGAAGACAGAACCAGTCTCTTTTACACTGATTTGTTGGGACAAAAGACAACAGACCGGAGTTGGAAAGCTGGAATTTCTAACTCGGTAAAAATAAAAACTTTTTCTGACCATGAAAGTGGCCAGTCACTGGGTCAGGTTTCCCAGAAAGGATGTGGGATTTCCATTTTTTGAGATTTTTAAAACTTGACTGGACAAAACCATTACCAACCTGATCTAAATGTACCTGCTCCGAGCAGGGCACTGGACTAGGGGACCTCCAAAGAACCCTTCAAATCTTAATTATTCTATAGTTCTGTGATTTTTGGTAAGTGGGGGACAGTCAGGACACCTGCTTCAAAAGTCTGTTCCTGGCTTGAAGTAGAATAATAATGTAGCTGCCTCCTGACTTATGTAATATTTTTCTAGTGAATCATCTTTGATTTACTCTAACATTATAGTGTTATAATACTATAATGAATTCCCTAAATACTTTGTAGATAAATCAGGTCAGGAAAACATTGAAAATTACTTTATGTAAGATTATTTTGTGATTTATTGATTATTACTAACTGTAGCTCAGTATTTCTAAAACACTTTTTCACTCATTAAGTAAATAGAAACACAAGCTTTGCTGTAGGTGACATAGGAGATTTTTTTTGTTTTTTAAAGACAGATTCTGGTTAACTACTGCTTGGTTGGTATTACTACAGGTCAAGTGATTCAGTACTATGCGTTCTGTAATATGCTTTGGATTTAGCAATACTGGATATATATGAATATGAAAGTTACTAGATGTAAACTTACTTAATTCTACAAAACTCTTTTTACAGGATAATATTTATTTATTTATCCACATCTGATAGGCAATGGTCACTTATCTCTTCACTTTAAATGTTCAAAGATGTATGTATGAATTGTGTACCCATTCAAAGTACAAATCTCATCAACAATATAATTGCAGAATTATTACTGAAGTCCTTTTATAGCAAGTTTCAGTTGTAGTATAAAAGAAAGGATTAAAGCATGAATGGCAGCTAAATGATTGCCAAAGGATTGTTTAACCTAATCAGAGATAATGAGCCTTAGTGGATTTAAAAGTGCTTATAAACAACCAAGTATTAGTCACAAAAATTCGTACTTGGCTCTTCATCGTATTCTGAAGACAGAGACCAATTTTGCTCCCATTGTCTACATAGTTTGTTTTTTTTTTCATTGTTGGTGTCAATGCATTTCATCTTTGGCTTTAGATAAATTGTCAAAATGTACAGTCCTTTGCAGTGGTTCTTCCTGTAGAAATATAAGGAACATCCTCTTTACAACTGGTTGATGGACCACATGATCTATAGTGGATCCTTTTGGACGTATTTTTTATTATTTCTATTGAAATACCATCTTGTCTTTATCTCATTCTTTCCTGGAAATAGAATATTATTACACTGGATAATGAGCTACATACCACCATTTAAAATGCTATTAAGTATAGGTGTTTCTCCCCATAACTGTAATTCTATAGGTACTTAAACAAAAGAAATACTGTAGACCTTTCTGAGGGATGATTTTTCAGGAAGATGACACATACATTACTCAAGCATAAGAAATACAAATAGCTGTAAGATATTTATGCCTTTTACAGCCATTCTAACCTTTTTAAGGGAGTGTTCTTAATGCTATATTAATTACAAGGGCTCGCTTTCATTCCCTCTTTGGAGATATTTTTGTATTTTTATATGAAAAGATGCATATAATATTGTGGCAATAATGAGCTTAATGTAACTGGAAGCTATCAGATAAGACTGTATCAAAATTTCAAATACAAATAGCACCAGAAAAATCATCTGTATGCCTGAATGTCTTTGTACCTCACATACTGAAAACTTTTTTCCTTGCCACTGAGTGGCACTGTATTATTTGTAGTTGGCTGTTCGGGTCATACTAAAAACCCTTTGGACCAAATTTATTCCTGATACAGCCTTATTAAGTCAGTGGAGTTACATGTGAAATGAATTTGGCCCAGAGTTTTAAAGGCACCAAATTCTAAAGCATTGCTGTAAATTTCCATTGTGGAGGCCCAGGAGAAAAATAAAAATCAGTTAGCGTTTAATCTTGCAAGCAGCTGACCCTTTCATTTGGTGTTTAACTGTTTCATTATAATTTTTTCCTACCAAATTAGCCCCAGTTAAAAAGGATCATCTTATCTATTTCAGTGGGACTGTCAGTAAATTTTGATTTAAAAATGGATGAGCTCTGTGCTCTTTGTGTTCACCCTTATTTTTCATTAATATTATATATTTTGAAATGTATGTGAATATGGAAAAGTCTGCTATTGAAAACCTTGTTATACTCTAGAAAAATATGTCAAGGAGTAAAGAACTGAAGATGATCACATTTGTCCAATGTCACCCTTTACTCTCTTTCTTGTTTCCTTACAGTGATAGAAGAGCAAATAGGCACATGAGAATTTTCAAAACAGTGCTTAAAGTCTCTTTTATCTTCGACTTATCACTGTGCAGAAAACACAGAAATATGTTACTAAGTCTTGAGACACCATAAACATTTAAGCAAGACTGCTTACACCTTTGACATAAGACAATCCTTTCCTTCTTAATATACATATAAATTGTCACTTGCTTAAATAGCAAAAGAAAATGACAGCTATTTTCCTGAATCTTTAGCAAAGATGTCGTTTATTTAGTCATTTATATACGAACTGAGAGCTTTATTTGAGAACGAAGGACTGTGTTCACATCCAAGAGCACCTGTCTTGTTGGCTTCACACAGACCAAGGAATGTGTGCATGAGAACGGAACATGGCCCAAGATGTCTGGCAGAAGAAAAGATGTCTGTATGTCAAAACATTACCTTTGGAGGTGGGACTCCATGAGTTCTCTGCCTGGGTCTGGCAAATATATCCCTTTCTGTTTTCTATCAGGCACCTACATTGTGTATTTTTCCCATAATAACTGTACAAATATTTCTTTAGTAGTAGGTCTTAGCACTGCATTATCAATATGTGCCAGGATATTTTGAGTCAATTTTGTATTTTTTTTCTGGTAAGAGCTAACTGATTGTTTGTAAAATGGGAGAGATATTACTCCCTAATTCTCTGTGATGTTGGACTCCTTGCGGACTATTTCACTGTTGCTTCTGAAATACCTTGGGGATTTTGGATTGCAGATAATTGTAGAAGCATATTATTTATTATAGTTGGGATTCCTCACATTCTTCACAGTGTTGATTTTGTTAAAAACAGGAATTTTTTTTTCTATATCTAATACTAATCCTTGTTTAAGGTTTACTGATTTTCTGAGAAGCCCAAAATGACAGAAACTGTTTGAGAGTGGCAAGACCAATTGGGAGAGATCTAACCTTTTATTAGGCTATTTGCTATAGTCAGCTAAAAGAGAGGAGCTTTTGGACACACCAGTATCATCTCCATTATACATAATCTTTTTGGATATTAGAAGCAGAAGCAATGGCGATTAAAACTGTTCTTGCAATGTGCATGAAAGACTTGGAAATCTGTCTTACATTATGTGACCAAACCAGGAACTAGTGGGAAACTTTCAAATGTTGCTTCTTTATTGTATCTTTAATCTGGCCTGAAAAAAACAAACTCATGGAATAAACTCAAATACTAGAATAATTCTTTCTCTGGTATTAGAATTTAGAGTGCCAACAAATATATTTTTGTGTGTTTCTATTTGGGATGTTGCTTATTTGTTTTTATTATTAATAAATATATGAACAATATATACTTGACAGGATGACAGTAGAATCTCTTACAAGTACTTTCCTTTTATCAGTGTCTGTCCATATCTGTTTTCTGTTTTAGCTGCCACTATTATCCAGAATAAATTCATATTCATACATCTCAGGAAAAATGGCCTGACTTGGAGAACGACTCCACTTTCTTATTCCTCCTGGCTTTTAATCAAAGCTTGAAAACTGTGAATATAAAATTAATGTAAAATATTGTAAACATTAAGAAAATTATCTGAGCAAGATGCTTAAAGGCAACAGTTTTAAAAACAGCTTAAATTTGGAGCCGCCGACTTGGCTCTTATAGTTCAAATCTATCCCCAGCAGAAAATTTGTTCGCAAAATGTGTGTTGGGCTAGCATGTGCCTGCTCTGTGCAGTGCCAGTCTCTAGCTGGATCCACATGAACTAACTAACTTTGGAACTGGAATTGTGCACGGACTATGAGAGTCAACACTGAGAAT
Organism: Aptenodytes forsteri; assembly: GCF_000699145.1. Lineage (NCBI taxonomy): Eukaryota > Metazoa > Chordata > Aves > Sphenisciformes > Spheniscidae > Aptenodytes > Aptenodytes forsteri. The sequence continues at coordinate 2,284,503 of NW_008796217.1, forward strand.
GGTGTAGTCTTAACATCGTTGACAACATACTGCAGATACACATGATCTGGTTTATCCAGCGAGAGTTTGACCACCTCTGTACTGATGTCCATTTTAATATCATTCTTGGCTATGCTTTCTGCATGGATAGCCTCCTGTTACATGATGCAGTAAGCTGAAGCTACATCATTACTTATCCAGGCTAAACCTGAAAGAGCAATAAATGCCATCATGATTCCTAAGTTTACTTACTGGAATGCTCCATGCATGAAGTGTTATTGTGCTTTTTCTCTTGCTCAGTACTTTTTCATATTAGTCTGAGCTACTGCAATCTTATTTCTGCAGACTATTTTTATATTGGAGCGCTGACTATGAAATCACTGCAGTTTAAGGCCATTAATAAGGTCAGTCTAACAACATTTAAGAACTGATCTGTTAGTTCTTTGCTGACATCTGTGTTCATGAACCAATTGCCATTTAAAGATCCCATCTGACATTTTCAGATGATAACCATTATGCCATTATGATGAGTCCTATGAGAAAGTTCTGTAGCCACTATATTTATTATTTTTTAGTCCTTCCCACTTGTTAAAAAAAACCTTCAGGTTCATTATTTCATTGTTGTAAGGGTTGAGGAGAAAAAAAAATTTTTTTTTTGGATGATGAATCTGCTTTTCTTTCTAGGGCTTCTCTTTCCCTACAGAAAAAAAAAATGACCCCTCATCTGTACCTTGTTATAAGATACTGGATTTGTTTTGAATCTGTTGACTGGCATACACAATATATGTATATTCCTAAATAATAAATAGGAGATAAGGACTTTTGGACTTAGTATAGTCAACATTTTCATACAGATTACACAGAGATGTTTTAAATGAAGCAAAATCAAATCCAATATAATAAAAGGCTGTCCTTTTATAAATCACACATAAAAATACAAATAAAGTAATTTGTAATACATATCTGCATATAACAGTATTATGTCCCCAAACTGCCTTTAGTAAAAAGCTGTCTACTCTGAACTGCAATGGAAGTATCAACTCTCTTCCTCTATCATCTTCCAGGAATAAGAACTAAAAAGCAAATAGAGTCTGCTGTATTTGGCTCATAGTATGTAACAGTAGTAACAATATTTATTAAAGAAGCAAAATCTATGTTAGGCAGTTTGTCCAAGAATGACTCTTTAAGCTGATTGCCCTCGATGAGTATCTGGAGTTCCAGCTGAACTATCTGGGAACTAAGAGTACAATTCTGCAGGTAAGTTCTGAATGCGAGAATACCATGGCTGGGAAAAAGAAATCTACCGCAAGGTCAGCTGGTGAAAGTGAGTACAAATGCACGGATCTGATTAATGCAAGATAGATCATGTCTCTGTGAGAAGAAGATGCCTATGTTTAATATGTAGCACGAGATGTTTCTAAAAAAAGAGTCTTCACCAAGCATTTGCTTCATGTCGCAGATAGAAAGGATAATACAAAGTGTTATTTGAGTTTGTTTAGTGGTAAAGGGGAAGATGGCACACCACCTTGTCTTGAACGTTACACTGAATTAACGCATCTCCGCCCCACCACTCATCCCACATTGCTTTCTATATATATTGTCTCTATTGACTGCACGCTATGGGTATTATCTCACATCTGCGGTAGAACATGCATTTATCCTACCGTTCATATGTGGTAAGAAGAGTTCTGTAGAGAATTCAGTACTTGCTTTCTGAGATTATATATCTTAGAGTGCTGAATGCTAGTTCACACCAAGTCTGTGAGGAGGCTTAGAGTCATACCCGTGATTTACGAAGACTGCAGCCTACGCACACCTACAACTTAGCCATACTTAGAGAGATCATAGAAACCTAAGTAGATGGCACAGTAACCTAAATATGTAGCACCTGGGGTTTTGCACGTTTTCTCAGGCCCTTTTAACTCTGCTCCTATACTTTTTTTTTGCCATTCTATGGGTTGGCTGACCAATGTATGCATAAAACTGTGAGATGTGCTTATCGTCTGTATCAGGGCCAGTGCCTCCCCCACACACCTACATAACCAGCAATGACCTACATAAATCCTCACATAAGTTGTTTTAAATTATATGTGTGAAGCTGCAGGTGTTTCTGCACTAGTCAATAAAGGTTGTTTTTTCAACAAAGCTTGTTGTTTTCCTGATTCTTTCAGTTTAGAAAGCTTGATGAAAAAAAAGTCTATATGATTTTGCAGAAATAAAGGTTTTGTGTTCCACTGTTTTTTATGGAAGTTGAGAATGTGCCGGTTCCTGATGTTGTAATGGCATGCCTTAATTACTTTTAAGCAAAACTGAGGGCAGGTTGTTGCTGCTAAAACTGATTCGCTAATACTGCTTCTCTTAACAATTTAAAGTACAGAGCTGAGAAGCTCAGTGCTGGGGTTTTTGTGACAATAATTCTAGATCACAGCTCAATGCGTTCTTTGAATCTTGTTTTTTTAAAAAAAGATTTTCTTTTTAGATAGGCATTGCATTGGTTGTTTTAAACTTTTAAAAACCTCTCTGTATTCAGAAGTGCCTGTGCATGTGTTGACACTAGGTCTGTCTTTGACTTGCATAGCCCGATTGGGCTACAGAAGAACTCAGAAAGAGGAATTAGCCTTGGACACTAGGCAATACAGTGTGAAAGTGCACTGTAAATATAAGAAACACCTTCCTAATAGCACGCAAACTTTTTTTTTTAAACCAGTCTCACCACACTCGCTCTCAGGCAATCTGTGTGTTCTGTCATTTGAACTTGTCTCAGAGGCTAAATGCAAAAGAATAAAAAATAATTGTTCAATAGAAACTTCATTTAAAGTTGTGCAGAGCCTTATACATAGGAAAAAAGGTAGGAATGACCAAAATAACCCACCACCCATTGGCAGAGTTGAAAATATTTCAGCTAGCGTTCTTTCAGGTGCGGTACTTAAAAGTAAGAATCCAGCATACTTTAGTGCTGTTCCCTGAGGCTGATCTTGAATACCAATGAATTCATGCGCTATACTCAGATTCACATTATAAAACTGATTTTTATCATGGGCTTTAGTGGAGTTGGGAGCAAGAGTACAGTTGCCTTGAGTCAGATAATAACTAAAGAGCTTAAAAGTGAAAGCATACGTTATTTCAAAAGAACATTGCCAGGCATGAATTTTCAGCTTCCTGCTCAACAAACAAAAGAATAACAGCTTGGGCCTAATCCCCTTCCCTTTAAAGTCGGTGGGAGTTTGGGCCCTAGAGTCTATTTTAGCAGTTTATATTATTTGAAATGAAATGTGACAGACAGTAAAATTATCCTCCCTGACTAAATACTTGTAAAACAAAATTGTTTTGAAGGAAGGAAGAGATGAGATGAGAACAGGAATTTCAGTGCTTGGTGTACACTGAAGTATTTTCTTATTTAAAACCCTTGCTCAGTTTTGAGGTTAACAATGTCACTCCATCATTGCCTTGTATATCAAGCAGGATACTCTCAGACAGTTGTCTTTTCACGGACCATGAGCACAGCAGGATACATATAGAAAGGTATTGCTCAGTTGTAAATTTGAACGTTCTCCATGAAAAATTTCACTTGCCCTAGTACTTCATCTCTTCCCTCTACCAAAATATTTCATTTTCCCTTCCAATAAAGATGTTTTATAATGGCAATAAGGGCCTGTAACTCTAGAAGGTGGTATTGCTCATCTTTTCTTTGTGTCATGCAACTCCCACTGTATTATGATAGCATATGTTACCTCTCTGTCATGACTTATTGGGTAAGTGCAGCACATTTTTATCTATATTTAGAGGACAACTTTCTTCTCTCACAAAAAACCATGAGCAATGCTAGGCTAACCATATTGCATGATGGTTTCTATACGACGTAAAATAATTCCATTTGGTACTTTCTACTTATGTTTTGCTTCCTAAATCCTTAATTGGCAAATATAATCCTTAAGTTCTATGGGTGTTTGAGGCATTTTGCCATGCTGCGTTGAAATAACTATTCTGGCTGTCTTTGTACATACGAGATTTATAATAAGAAAATTTATTTTCAGTCCACCAGGAAAATAGTTGAGGTCAAATAATACCAATTCCAGAAAAATAGAAATGTTAATTTCCAGTTGCCTACTCCTCCACTCTTCCACAAACACTGAAAAGGGAATTATCAAAATGACTTATCCTCGGTATTTTTAGAGCAATTTTTGTAATCCCGCTATAAAGAAGTTAAAGAAAGTGGGGAAAGGCATTGTATTGATTTGCCACAGTGAAAGTCCTACAGATTCTGAATCTGTGTTCTGTTATATATTATACTGAAACTGGCAAATTTTATGTAGTGTATTTTGTATTTTCTAAATAGGACTCTGCACAGAAAACAGGAGTGTGTTTATTTATTATCAGACTTTGGCCTGAGAAGGCTATAGTGTCTTGGATGCTTTATTTATCTTTTTTCTTAATTTAAAATTAACCTAGAGTAGAATATTTAAAATTTGTTAATGGATAAACTTAAAAAAAAAACCCTGCAGTGTCAGCATTACAGGATGTGGAAGCGGAATTATTACCTAAAGCTAAGATGTTTGAATGCACACTTTGACCTCCTCTTACACCAGGGTTCTTACTCAAGTTTTTTTCCCAGGCAGTGACTGTGCCCTGACTGTGTTTTTAGAAAGTTTTTCCACACTGTATTTTCATTTTTTTTGCCTTCTACAAAGTTATGAGTATCACTGGTAAATAATTCAAGGTGTCAAACTCTAAGTTGCTTATGACAGCAAGCCTCTTGTCATATAATAAATGCTCCTGTTCTCCTGGACTACTGTTGAGGTGACTGAATCTGAACACGAATCTATACACACTGACTGTGAGTTAAACTGTGTTGATGCAAGCCTGCACTCAGGCACAAGCTTTAGATAAGCTTCAAAGCGTGAAAACAGGGAGAAATCTTCATCCCACTCCATCCTGAATGAGGATTCTCACTCATATGACTACGTGGAACATAAATTTACCGGCTTCATTATTCTTGGTGTGACCACAACCACACCTTTTTTCTACTCTTGCAATGCATCTGTCCTTACAGGTTGTATTAGAACTGAAAATTTGTGAGATTTGCTGTTCACTGAATAACGATTTTTGTTTAAAACATTTTGAAACTGAAGAATTTCATAAGTAATAGCAATGCAAACCAAGAAATACAAAAGACCTTAGGCAATAATAATTAATTTCAGAGATCTATAAACAGAGCAAAGATTTTTACAATTGGCAAGCAAGAAAAAGAGGTTCCCATTTCAAGAGTGGAAATTAACTGTAAATATTCTGGATACAAAAGAAAGTCAGAAGTCTATTCAGAGAAAAGGTGCAATATATGTAGCTGAATAGAAGGGTTTTTTTATTACAAAATAGATTTCTGGATAAAAGTAGAACAAGCAAAGGAAAACCTACTGGCTGGTAAAATTAAGAAATTGTGAGAAATTAATGGAGATAACAGATTTTGCACAGTACTGCAAGGTAGGTTTCTGATTAAGTACATTTGGATTTGACTTAATGGTTGGAAACAAGACAGAAGCAGAAAAAACATTAAGCTGGTTCTCATAAACTAGGACTGTATGAAATACAATGGCTGTATGATATACCTGTAATTTCCAGAAATAGTGACAGAGATGTAATAGGAATGCATGCTCTCATTCTTCCAGATGATAAGTAAACCAGAGTAATCTCGCTTTGCGAGTAGAAACATTATGAAGAGCAAAACAGTAACATTTTTGAAACGTCAGCCTGTAAAGCTTGGCAGGTCAAAGGTGACACAAAAAAGAAATTAGGGTAAATTTTCAGGCTGGACGTAATGCAATGTTTACTGAAATGTCTGCAGCCTTACACGTAGCTGATGCTTCTTATAATATATTGGTGTGATAATCAATGAGCTCATAGAGAGATAAGCTTTTAATTCAAGTCCTGACAAAATGTCACTGTTAAAAGATAAATAACCACAAAAATGATGTGAACTGACAAGAATTTAGTACTACACTTAGTTATTAAATAGCATTGGCTTGTTATTGGTATATAATATTTACCAACATTTTTATTTGTGTTTTAGTAAAACCAAGTATCTTTAGTAGTGTTCCCAGTAGTATTATATATGGTTATGGATTAATAGGTTCCCACTTTTAGGATACATACCGTTGACTTCTGTAGTTTTCATGGAGAAAAAATATCAGATATTTGGAAAGTAATAACCACAAATAACCTTTCAGCATCCTCTGCAGAGGTCTCAAAAGTCTGACTACTTATAGAATTGAACTGACACAGTCTCAGCAAATTCACGTTTTCATGGAGAAAAAATATCAGATATTTGGAAAGTAATAACCACAAATAACCTTTCAGCATCCTCTGCAGAGGTCTCAAAAGTCTGACTACTTATAGAATTGAACTGACACAGTCTCAGCAAATTCACCAGGCATCATTTGTAAATATATAATGTAGTATAAAAGGCATTAATTAAAATAAATCACAATTCTGAACTATATTTTTTCCATAATTATAAACCATGATGAATAAGTATTTTTAGCTATTTAAGAAAAATAAAATACCACTTCAAGTGCTGCAGTCTTTATATGTTCATTTCCTTCCTTTTAATTAGCAGCAGTTGTATGATACAAGAAGTCTAATTCCAGTCTAGCAGAAATGGGTTACAACCACCATTGTATTCTTGTATTTCTAGGTAGGTTTCCAAAACACGTGGTAACTTTAAGCCCTGATGCAGAGACAAATATATTCTATTTGGTTTGAAGTGATAAAGCTCATAAATTTATGTAAAGTGTAATAAAAAGGAAAAGTTGTTGCCATTATCATTAAAAGTAGATTTACCAGATTGAGCTGAACCGATTGCTTTTGACAGCCCAGAGGATATTTATATTTTCAGTGAACTTTTTATATCAATTTTTCATCACTAAACTATTTACTCTTGCTGGTTTAGCTAGATTTTGACTCCCTTGATTGTTCATATGGGAAGTAGATGATGACGTTATATTTAATTTTCATTACTCCTGTGAGTGTATACAGTTTGAGAAGCTTGGTGTGATGTATTCTATTCATATCATATTACTTTAATTCCCTCTTTTCTCTCAGTTTGTACTTATACATTGTATTAAAAGGAAGAAACCTTCCCAACAAGACAAAAAATAAGGCATTAGGAAAACAAAAATTCGACACAGATATGAAGAAAAGGAGTTTTAGCTATTAGAAGATGCCTTTTCTGTTCTACTGGGTGATATTAAGCCTTGATCCAACATGCAGTCAGTACTCAAAGTTCCTAATAAATGCTATGAAGTTCCTTTGCAAACTTAGCAGACATCCAGAATAAGGAACTTAAAAGTGGATGCATATGCTAAAAAGAATCTGAGCATACTGCAATACATTTTAAGCAGAGATTTTGTAGACCTTTCTAGCAAATTTCATTTGGCTATACTCCATTCACTGTTCCATTTATTTTCCCCAAAGCTGCTTCTCACACAGAAGAGTCAGGGAAAGACTGTGTATTAGAGAAAATCTAGCTATTAACAACACAGAATTTTAGATTTCAAGATACAAGTATATACCAAAAAATACTTAGATAGTCATTCAATCAAAAGCTATAATAGTATCAGTGATTTTAAATGACCAGTGCAGCTAATTGGATGATAAACTTCAAAGGCAATACAACCAGAAGAGCTATATGACAGCATGCAAAACTACTCTGCCAGTACTATTGCGGGAGAGTATGAGAATATTTTTTATACCAATTTCACAGGAATTCCTAATTATACTCCTCATCAGCTTTTCCTTTAAAAGTGATCACTGTTGACCAATGACTTGTAATAAAAAAAAATGAGATGGAAGAAAAGCCAGAGCCCCAGAGAGAAAGATGTCCTCATCTAAGTCCAGATATGACTTTTAATATTCAAACAAAATTTGACTTCAGTGGTTCAGACCCAGGGAAAAAACATAACAATCTGAAGAATAAGTAGTCTTTTCTGAAGGAATTTAGCCAAAGTTGCCTGAGGAAGGCTGTTGGAGAATGTTTCAGCTAGTGTTTAGAGAGTGGTTTCATATCATCCTGGCTAGAAGAAGGTTGATTCCTTGCTGATAGCCCAGATAATATTGAGAGGTGGATAGTAAGCGTTCTCTAGCAGAAACAGAACATATTTCTCAAGAGCAAACTCTTACAGTCATTCTATTTACTACCTTGAATATCCAAAACAATCTACCTGTACCGCACATGCTATGGGCAGTTGCCAATTTCTTTGGAACACATAACCTGCTTATGTTTAAAGAGAAGATATTCTATATATATGGCATGCGGAAAGTCATCAGTAAAGACAGCTCAGGAGTATGTATAGCAGGAATAACCTTTTAAATATGTCTGTGATGATTAAGTGAGACACCAAGATATCTGTAGGAAATACGCTTATATGAATATCCCCTTTTAGTGTGATACCTGTGAGGCTCAGATTCTGAGGGAGAATGAGGGAGACCAAGTATGTCTCAAAGTCTTCCTTCAGGCACTGGAAAGAAGTTTGGGGAAGATAGATGAAGGACTGGGCATAACACCTGAATGAAATAGCAGTGCTCGCTGCAGAAGGATTGCCAACATGCAGGAGAAAATCCAGATAAAACAGTATTTATAGCCTGTTGGAGCAAAGGAGAGTGAGAATTTTGGCAAGAGATAAATGGTTCACACTTTAGGCAATGATTTACAGTGCGAGAGATAGGAGAAGGATTATTTAGCCAGGGACAGATGTAAGGTTCAGTACAGGAAGTAAAGAAAAATAACTCCCAATCTTTTATTTTTTATGTCATGCTTATGATGTTCTCACTCCTGATTTTCAAACATATGCAGTTGGCAATACAGTCCTTCTTAAAAGCATCAGTCTGGTATTTCTTGAGGGGACTGAAACCTTCCTTCTGCTGTATCAATAAGGAAGAACTTACGAGAAAATGATACTGCCTGCTGACAAAATTAATCCAATCCCTTCAGGACTGAGTAGGACTGAAGTAACCTTTTACAATAATGACATGTATCCAAGGTCTTTGTGATGCTTCTGGACAATGTGAGGTCCAATAAAATGAGGAGAAAAGCTTGGGTCAGTTCAGACGGACAGACTAGACATGTGGACTGCTGGACCAATCCACATTGTTTTTAAGAACAGATCTGTTACTTTACTGGGCTCAGTCATCTAGCAATGACAAAATGTGAACATTCGGAATGGAGGCCTGATAGGCTAAGTGTCCTCTACCTCTTTGCAAAAGGAAAAAAAATGGTGACAGAAGAAAGCAAAATCCTCTTTACTTAATGTGGACCTCTGTCTCTGGTGTGTAAGTCCTCCGTGTCCAAAGATAATTAGCACTTTATAATGCTAATTATTATAATTATGTCTGAGAAAAAAATCATTAGGGGGTAGGTCTGTTCAATGATTTTCAATTGCCCCCTCTATTAAAAAATAAGGTCATTTTTCGATTAGCTAGTTTTAGAAACTCAAAGCTGGAAACTGTGTTACAGAAAATCTTTTGATTGTTTATTTCCTCATTTAAGATATTTTGTAAAGACTCAAATAGATAAAAATAAAGTAATATCACAAAATATGGCTGTCATAAAATTGCCTCAAAACTTTCTGGCTTCATGCTACCAATATGAAAAAAAAAGTATATATTTTCGTCATTTTTGGCATGCGTATGTTAATCCTGTACTGAAAGAAGCTAAGAAAAGTTACCTTAGAGTTTCTTCTGTCACATGTTTATTTGAAATACCAGAGGTAGTAGCTGGAAATTGAAAGGCATACGTTGTAGAACATTAATAGGAAATATAAACGTGGACCAAAAGTAAAAAATTCAAACTGGAACATTATACTGGGAGAGAAAACAACCAGCTGAATATCAATTCCTTGGTTTTTTCCCTCTCACTCAACATAACATTTGTACAAAGGTAGTTTAGTTGTGAAAAACTATGATTTTTCAAACTGTATTTTTAGATGTACTTTGAAAGCATTGTAGAAATTAATATTCTGACCAGTACTTAAACTCTCAGTGATATTATGTGTTATGTTTGTTCCTGAATATAGTGAATTCATTTTACTGGGGAGCTAGAAAGAGAGTTTGCTGTGAATTAATTTGGCTTAGTTTGTAGAGCAGGGAACCAAGTTGGGGGTTATTTTTCCAGGAATATAAAAAGATATGAGAGAAGGAAGATGGTGAGGCTGAATAGGCTATACTGCAAATGGAATGACAGAGGTGCTGATTTCAAAAATTTTGGTGAATAGGTGACTTCTAGAAGGTAACACAACTTAGCTGTCAATCCAATAAGCAAAATCACTTGTTAAGATACTTTTGTAACACAGTGTAATCAACTAGACATAGGGGCTAAAAGAAGGTATGTTTCATTATTTATACAAGCTCAGATTAGAGAATTACACTAAAATGCAGATTCTGCCTCTGACAAAACACATTTTTTTTCTGATTTGGGCTGATATATCATGTTGTCTTAAGTATTTGAGGGCAGAGAAGAAATACGACAGGACTTCTGCCATATGGCTTAACTAATGTTTTGTGACAAAAGTAGCTTAACCGTATATACCATATACCATAAAAAACTGGCTGATAATTTTCCCACATAAAAATGTGTTGTGAAAACTCAGAAATGCCCTGAGGGAATTCTCAAATATTCAGAGAACGTGAACATACCACTTTTGCAGATTTGCTTTAAAGTGGAACTTAGGATGAGTGCAAATGCTTTTGCAGCCTGGATCAGACAGTTCCTTATAGCTCTAGAGGTTGGCCCCTTTTTAAAAAAAAAAAAAAAAAGAAAAAAAAAAAGTTATTCAAGAGGAAAACATTTCCCTCACAAGGTTGTGAAGAAGAAAGATCCTCACTGATAAGGTCTCCAGATGGAAATTAGCCCTTCACATGTAATTTGACATCTTAAAAGGAAAAGCTTCCCAGGAGAAAGCAAGATATTTGTTGCATAGATTGAACACTTTGAAAGGAAAAGGCTCAAATGAATTTTGAGAAGATGGCCACTTCATATTTTCAGAAGATTGGCACTGTCAAAAAAAGAAATGTAATGAAAAAACCCCACTAATTTAAAAAAAAAAAAAAATCTGTTAGGGCACTCCTTCCAAACACATGTACCGAATTTTGTTTTGATGTAGTTACAAAATATGCTCCGCTGCAGATGTGCTATATTTTTTAAAAAAAAAAAGAAAACAAAAGAACACTGGCTTAACAATTATTTCAGAGAACAGTTTAAACAAAGTAAATATCAAGTTAAAGTATGATAAAGCTGATAAATCTTCTATCCTTCTCCCCCCTTTCAGAATTTCCATTATTATGACTTTGGGAAACCATCAGAAATTCTATGTTGAAATCCATTTTAGTAAAGCACTCAAGCATTGAACACCAATGAAAGCAATGGAACTACTTGCGTGCTTAAAGTTAAACACACTCACAAGTACTTGCTCCATCCAGAGCAGCATCCCTTCATGCCTGATGAAGTCAAAAGAGTCTCTTATGCCTAAAAATAAGATGCTATTCCTTGTATTAGTATCCTGTGGAGACTGAGGTTAAAAAATAGATGTAAATGCATCAGGCAGCCAGGCATTCCAAATTGCCTAGAGCTACCCCTGATTCTAGGGTGCCTCACTTTTAAACAGCAATTGAAAGTAAAAGTAAGGATGCTTTTTTCCTTAGCTCTTTTCTTATTGTCCTTGGCACTTCTGATTTGTCTTTACTAGTGACCTTTTTTCACAATGCACAACTCTATAGAAAGAGAATAAGACCTCAGCACAAACACTTCAGCCATATGTGATGTCAGTTGCCATCACAAAGGTATTTGACGGGTATCAGCTTTAAGCCACAAAGTTTTATCATCTAAGTGACCTTGGTTCACCTAGCTTATCAGTCTGGAGTACCTAAATGATTATGACTTTCATTCTTTGCATCAGAGAAACAAGACGGACAAGAATGGTTTCTTTCAGTTAAATTATAGCCGTGACAGGGACTATTCTCAGAGCTAAAGAGTGATTCATGGACCACTGGTATGGATGAGGCCATGGCAGGTAAGTCTGCACCAGTCCACAGATTTAGTGTAAGCCTTTAACATTTATAGTTCAGCTGACAAGTTGATGATAATGTTACTTGTTTGCCTGTGAAGAACTGACAGGGATCTCTCGATCCAAAGAGGGGCTTAAGGAAGCCAATCTGTTCTCCTACAGACAGATTTTAGCATGCAACCACAGAATCACAGAGTGGTTGAGGTTGGCAGGTACCTCTGGAGGTCATCTGTTCCACCCCCCCCTGCTCAACCAGGGCCACCTACAGCCGGCTGCCCAGGAACATGTCTAGATGGTTTTTCAATATCTCCGAGGATGGAGACTCCACAACCTCTCTGGACAACCTGTTCCAGAGTTCAATTCACCCTCACAGTAAAAAAGTGTTTCCTTATGTTTAGATGGAGCCTCCTGTGCCCATTGCCTCTTGTCCTGTCACCAGGCACCACTGAAAAGAGCCTGGCTTCATCCTGTTTCCCCTTCCCTTCAGGTATTTATATACTTTAATAAGATCCCCCCTGAGCCTTCTTTTCACTAGGCTAAACAGTCCCAGTTCTCTCAGCCTTTCCTTATATGTGAAGTGCTCCAGTCCCTTAATCATCCTTGTGGCCCTTCATTGAACTTCATAGAACATTGAATAAAGATAAACGTTCTGTTGACAGAAACACTGGCACCTTTACATGCTACAAAGAAAAGAAAAAGTAGATTTTCAAAAGAATTGTCCATATACTTTGCTGTAAAGTAGTCAACTCCAAGAAATTACTGGAAAGAACCATTTCATACCTGATTTGAGTTTTGGGAAACATACAGTTCAGTCATAATCAACCATCTTTTATTGGAAATACTATGTAGAGGACATAGCCAACCTTTTTTAGAACCTTGTATTTGTGGACAGATCCTGACCATTATTCTGGTCACTGCTGCTCAATAAGCAAAGAAGGACTACATAAAGAGATAAGAACTTCTAATACAGGCAGATGGTAGCTAGTCTGAAGAAAATATTTATTCATTTTTTTTTTCTTTGCTTCATACAGTGATTCTGCTATTGCAGGCTGGGTGCCAATAATTCAGGGTGGTGACACATGGGACTAATACAAAATGTGTTCAGTTTATAGTTAGGTTAAAATAGAAGCAAAGTTGAAAACAAGCAAAGTTGAAGTCAGGCAGTTTCAACTTTATAAACTTCCCTGCACTAGTTTAGAAAGATTACTTGTGATGAAGCAAATCTGTTGGTTCTGGTGGGTGTAGAGCCCCCAGTGCAAGCTGTGAGATCTCTAGCCCAAAGAATCAATAAATCTTCTAATTGTGTCATGCCACGTCTGTGATTTAGACTGGAATATATTCTGTGATTTGTTTAATAAACTTGCAAGCTTAAATACCATGCGTTTGTGGGATGCTCCCCTGGGATTCATCCTTAAGGTTGCCCAAATGTATCTCCTCTTCCAGTGACCTACGTAGGAAGTGACATGAGACATGTGGTGGTTTAATTAGCAAAATGTTGGCATCAGATTAATAAAGAAGAGAATATCCTTTTCTACAGTTTCTGTTTCATATAAATATCTCTCTCAGAGCTCTAGTTCCATATGGCAATTAGAAGTACTTGTTAACATAGTTGTTTAGGTATATGAATAATGAAGGTGGGTTTTCTCCAAGCCTGTAAGAACTAGGGATGGACAGACTTCTTCAGACAAAATTCAAACTCACCCATCTACGCATAAATAATCATCCATTTTTTAAAACTCAAACTTAAATTGGAAGCTTCTAATATTCTCATTTCTGGTTGCTTTTTTTTTTAATTATTATTTTTAATTAGGTTTTGTTTATTTCTGCATTGCTAAGGCTTGCTTGGAAATGAAAGCCATGATTCCATGAAAAAAGTCACCATTTCAAAGAAATACTCAAATGCTAATGGCAGACTTGACTACCTGCATAAGTTAAGTATAGTTTTTAAATATAGTGAAACATTGGGTACTGGGTTTTAAATAACCCACAACATGTAACTGTAGGTTATTTATTCAGTAAAATTATCTTCTGCCTTTGGAACATCCATCAAAACATAAAAAAATTCTTGAGTTTACATATTTTTCAGTATCTTTCAAAGATTTTTTTCAGTGTTCTTGTTGTTTGATAGGTGAATTGCAAAAGTCTGCATTTCGTACATAGTATTCAGTGCTTTATTGATGACAGCAGGAGTCGTAGAAATAGCATGACTCTGCATGTTTAGATGGACCAGAACTGTAAGAGGAAAATTCTTCAGGGAAACTTTAGTGTAGAGAAGCCATGTCTTAAGATTGCTCCTGTATAATTTTTAACACTTCTTCCTGATTTGGCAAAAAACAAATTCTTAAGCTTTTTTGGGTCTCGGAAAGTATAGCCATGTTTAAATGTAGTTGACACTAAGACTGCTAGGATAAAGGACAATAGAGGTGAAACTGTGATGAAATTTTTTCACTTTCTCATTAGCCTGAAAGTGGAGTTTGGGAGTATCGCAATCCTCACTCTATTAAGCTTTAAATTATCCTTTGCTTTTCCTTTTCTCATTGCAACTTATTCTTAAAAGACAGGAATAGCTCTGGTGTTTGTATGTCTTCCAAAGAGCAACTTCTGGCAACAGAAAAAGAGGACCTAAACAAATAGGAGACAGATCTTGACAAATTTATGGACTCAATAGCCAGGCAGAGGACTGAAGTTAGTGACAGAAAAAAGTCCTTTACTCTCCTCTATCCCTATAAAAGGACTGCCTCATTTCATTGGAGAAGTTCCATAATCCTCATGAAGTCATGGGCTCAAAATTTTAGTATCTTTCTGACTGAATTAGTCCATAGTTCTTTTTGATTCTTACATGACTATCAAGTAAATAAATTCCACTTAGTACTGTTTTGTGTTACTTCAAGCCTTCATGCAGAATTATATTCTTTTTTGATATTCATCTTTTGACTATAGACATCTTATTATCAGACTTACTTGTGGTTGAAAGTTCCTCAATTTTATTTATTTGTTTGCTTTTTGTTGATTATCAGAGTGGTTGAATGGCTTTGCAGAATTTCAAATTGCTTGAGCGATATGTCAAATGCTCGTTGCCTGCAATGAAATTGTTTTATTCTGCAAAGGCTGTGCCCCAAAAAAGGGGAGGAAGCCCACTTTCTCTGTTCTTAAATGTATGTAGGTTAGCAAAAGAGTTCTTCAAAGGATTTGAGTGAGACTGATAGGACGTGTGCAACTAAATTATGAAACTTGCAGAATCTTTCTAAGATTGTGCAACAGGATATGGTCTATATTGTTATCTATGTAAAACCATAAACTCAAAGAGCAACAGATCTGCAAGAATGGTTTTCTCAGAAAACATGTCACTTGCACAAGTTAGAAATTTGAAGCTTAAACATTGATTTAAAATACTCAGGGTTAGATTTAATGAAAAGAATAATAAAGAGTCCTAGTGTTGGTTAGTACAGACAGGCATAACATAGGCTTCCACAATTTTTATGTCTATTCACCTTGTCCTGCTGTGTTATACCACTGCTATTCCAATTTTGAGCTTTGTGAACAGAGGCTTTTCTGTGTTTTGAACTCTACGGTTAATATAATAGTGATTCTGTCACAAAGGTAAAAGGAGAATAAAATAATCAAATTTTCTTTTTTCCCTTGTAACCTCAGTCCATGTTTTAAACCAAATTCCAGAAACGGAAAGGTTAGTATCTTCTTCTTCCAAAGAGGTCTTCATGGACTGACTCCCTTTGAAATCAATGGGAGTTTGTGAGAATCATAAATGACATTTGCAGGGAGTAATTGCAGGGTCAAGGAACAGTGTGTCAGAGCACTTACCTCTGAGATATTTCTCTGTGCCTATCTGTTAGCAGCAACAAAAAGTATTTCTTTCATTTTCTTCCAGCAACTGGGCCTTTTTAAATAGATGAAGAAAAATAAAACATGAATTCATTCTTACTCAGATTTGAATTGAATGAATAGAACTAATGTATAATCTTCTTTCTGCAAAGTGATAAATATTTACAGTGTATAATGAGATTTCATGTCAAAAATTGATGGTATTTATTGTGTTTTAATAAAGGCAGATTTGAAAATGTTAGTTTTATTAAAGAAAAGAAGTGTTGAAAATATTGCCATTTTCACATTTGCTTTTTCTATGGAGACCTTATATGCAAAGACAGATTTTGAGCTAACTATATTACTATGGAAATCAGTTGCAACAGAATAGAAATAGTATGAAATAATGAAAACATTAATACTTCTTTACACCTTGTTTCATTTATTTATCAGTTACACTCTATTTTTTTTCTTTGCTATTAAGGCTCACACATTTCAATATTAAAAAGGGTTTCCTTCTTTTTTCATAGTTTCTCGTCTTGATTCAAATTTCCTGAAATTACAGCGGGAAACAGGCATTTCATACTTGGCAGAAATCTGGAAGTTAAGGCCACTGCCATGTGCAGTGTCCAAGATAAGTGCTACACAGATATTTGTGTCTCGGTGAAGAAATTATTCTCAAGGATGTATTGTTACTAGAAAGAGGCTGTATCCTCTCTCCTCAATGATGAGTCCAGTCACCAGTTACTTCCAAACTGACTTATGGCAGTACCTTACATATACTGCCATTAGGTAATCTGCTAAGTCTATAGAGCTCAGCTTTCTTGGGGATTTAAGACACATTAGTCAAAATATCAGTACACAGGTGCTGAGTGCTTGAAAATATCTATGTGGTTCCTTCCATTTGTATCAAACTTCTAATCATTTAATGTTTCACAAATAGATGGAGCAGGTGATCAGACTTGCTTTTAAAAGACTAAAAACTCTAAGCAAACTCTGAACTAGTTCAATAATATTTAGTTTCCAGGTCATGTAGCTGTAAAACCCTTGCTGGCTGGTAAGGCAACAGTATTTATCTTAAATTAGAAAACAGTTTTCAAAAGGATAAATACATGAGAAAAGGAGTTTTTAATGCTAGTTAAAAAAATAAGGGAGGGAAAGTGAGGGCAAAAGATAGCAAGAGATGTGAAATCTAGTCTATTTTACAAAATAATAAATTTTTTAGATTGCATGCATGTACATGCATGTGTGTATGTGCATGTGTAACTCTTTAGACAGGCATTTTTGCTTCAGGCAAACAGAAGGAAACCTCTTACAGCATCCCTTTAACTGGCATGAAGCCAGCCTCGCTCATTTTCTGCAGCTGGCATGAAAATAAACTCATTTTTCCAGAAGTGACCCCCATTATTTCATTTTTCCTAGCTCCCAACAAGTTGATGAGCTATAATACAAAGCAAAGCAATTAATTGTTATACGGCATCTTTGTTAGAGTAGTAGTGGTGATCAGCAGTTGGGGAGGAGGAAATAGTCTTGAGCATGTGGTAAAATAAAGATTCTCAGCAGAATAAATGAGTAAAATGGCCTCAGACAGAAGTTACATGCTATTTAGTTATGGGTGGAGAAGGGAAGAGAGGTCTTATGTAAAGCGGACTAGAAATTTCTCAATGAATTGAGAAAGATTTTTGGAGCTTTTTGGTTTTACTTTTATGTTTGTTTGCTTTTTGCTTTCTAAAACTCCCTTCTTCATTTGAAATGCAAATTTCAGTTTTGGTAAGGATGGACTTCTCTTCTAAGAAGAGGTGTTGCTCAACAGTCCTGCTCTGCAACTGAAAGCAACAAAACAAAGCGGGTAGTCACCCAATCAATCAAAGTTAAATCTCCTATGGACTGACACCAGACATAGCTTGAACTTCTGTCTTCAAGGGAGCTCCACCAAGTCAGTGGATCTAAAGGGCAGATTTTTGTTGTATTTCCTGTTGAAACTTGTTCCACTCCATATCAGTAATTAAATATTGATTGGAGTTCAACTTGAAGCTCAGTCTCTCACCCTGTTTCAGCATTGCAAACATGGGTCACTGACTGTTCTGTTGGTAGCTGAGGTCTCTTCTCTCTTTGTGTCTCTCTCTTTTTCTCTGTTTTTCCCATACTAAAAATGCACAGAAACTTCCAGGAAATTTTAACTTAAGATCTTACAGCACTAGAGTCCAACATAACTCTAGTCCTGTGGACAGGTCATGGGATGCCAAAATAGGAAGATCAAGTTAAAAGATAGGCAATATAAAGCAAGTCAGTGAGGCAATAACACAAAACTGCATAGTCTTTGGAAGCAGAGATTACGACTCTATTGTAGACTATTGCAGAAGCTGGGAAAGATGAAGGGAGGGATTTTATGGCAACAAATGACTAAACAGACAGACAGTGCTTCCTAGACAGAAAATAAGAGTAGGAGATCATTAAATTAAAAATGGAATATTGCAGATAACACATTTTGACACCTGATATTTATTAATGTGAATAGAAGAGAAGAGCAGTAAGATGGAGGGCTGTTGAGGAAGGCAGTAAGAGGCAGCTGTGATCTGGATCATCTTCTGGATTCCATGGAAATGACTACAAATTAAGTCCACTCTCTAGGTTTCTCTAGAGGACATAGTAGAAAAGGGGCAAAGCCTGGGGAAGCAGGAATGTAATCTAAGACATTCTTTTTAGCAGCAGTATGACTAACAGAGTCAGGCTAAAACAAATCCTTTTTAACAGGTTATTTTTAATCTTTGTCAGTCAGGTTATTTTTAATCCTTGTCAGTTCATCACATTCCCCTGCTACTGGGTGCACAGCTGGAGGGTAGAAATGGTGTGGGAACATTAAGCCAGGGACCAGAAGGACGAGAGGGAAGAGTCAGGCTGCTTAAAATGGTGCTGCTACCAAGATCACTGCTAATCAGACTATGACTTTTCTAAGCGCCGTGATGCAGTCCACATTTCTTTCCATGATCAAACAGCTAAAAACTATTCCTTCCCTGTACCTACACAGGGAGACAGAGGATCAGTTTGGAGTGGATAAGTCACTTGATGAGAACTCTGGGTCCAAAATATCTCTCCAGTTAAAAACATTTATTTTACTCATTAGCTGTAGGTCTTTGGAAGCTCATCAAAAGCTCTTAATACAAATGATATGTTAATGTTTCTCTTGGTACTTGTGGAAGGAGTTACCTTAAGCAGCAGTGATTTTCTTTATCTGAAACCCTTTCTTAATCTGCCGAATGAGCAAAGCTTTTTTATAACTGTATCTTGAACCTGGGCTAGAGAGACCCTACTACAGGCATAGAGGAGGTAGTTTGGTGTCTGCCTGCATTGGAGGTTCTAATTATCTGAGATGGCTGAACTGCAGCAGATGCAGTGGTATGTACCATGTTTGGAACAGCTGCCTTCTACAAGGTCATCTAAGAATGAGTTTTTTTCCTTTTTCCTACCGTATCTTTTGATATACTTTTCCCAAGTAACTAGCGATAGGACGAGAGGAAATGGCCTCTATTTAGTCCTTTGTCTTGTGGTAGAAACCACCTTCCTAAGGAAATCAATAAACATCTTGAGTGACAGGAACAAATGGAAAGACTGACCTCTGATGGAAAACCATTGTTCCCTCCTATTACAGAGAACAGCAGGAGTCTTGAAAGAGAGAGGAGGGGAGGGGAGATAAAGTTGTACATAAACAAAATGCTGATGAAGGGGCAGTGATACAGCTTCTTCCCTATAACGTGGTACACGAGAGGGAGGAAAGACCTACAGTACCTCTCTATCAGTAAATCCACTTATGAGAGAAGCAGTAGCATGGAAAGCAACAATTATTCAGCTGAAAACTCATAACAAGAACTCAGTTAATGGTTACCCAATGGGATGGCACCAGAAATATTGACTGTGACCTTCTGCTTTAAGAGAGAAAGGAAGAAAGCCTGCTCTAATTGGAACAGTAATGTCTATTAAAATGTTATTAAAATTTTGTTAGCATTGCTATTATACTTAATAACATAGCATGCCAGATGACAGGACTTTTACAACACTACTAAGACAGACTACCTATCTTAAGGCTATACTGTTGCAAACAGTTCCTAAGGAGAGTATATGGGACTAGTCCCCATAGAGTCAATTCACAGTCTTGTGAAGACAGTCAGAAGAGTAAGTTACCCACATTCATAGGATTAGTAGGTCAGAAAAAAACAAAGCAGGAGGACACGACAATGTAATGGTAAGTGTAGAAGAAGGAGCACACACAAAAAATATGGTATTTGTGAAAATATTGGATGGAGCCTGAGGGTTACAGTATGTGTAAGGCAGTAAAGTAGGAAGTCTTAAATTGTTTCTATGGTTTTAAAATATCTACTGGTACTGAAATGATTTTCCATGTTATTGAAGAACATTTCTAGAACTGGTCAAGACTTCACAAATGTCAAACTTGTTCTTATGAAAGTATATTTGTAAACAGACACAGGAAAGAGTCTGAATAAATTATGTTAAAGCAGCCGTAACAATTCTTTTTTACGTTCTCTGCAAAATACAGTTGATGTTGACCATAGTCCAGGTAGCAACGGGAAACTGTTTCAAGATATTTTGCACGTGGCTTTGCTCTCGTAAATGATAAATCCATCCTAAGTTCAAGTGACAAAATTTCAAGTATGAAAATATTGCAAAGAAAAGGTGGTGAAAACTCTAGCCCACCAATGAGATAGCTGACCTACATACGTCATATTCTACCAAGTTTCCTCTCCTTTGTTATCAACCTGAGATTTGCCACTGGATCAGAGCGTTGATCCATCAAGTCTATAATCATTTAACTGTGGGAGCAGCTAATACCTGATAAACAGTTAAAACTAGCCAAACAAAAGGCCATTAATTTAGTTAGTAGTGCATCCTGTAGTGATTCTGTTCTGACCTTCCTTCTGATCATCTTATCATACGTAGGTTACATATTTTGTTCTGATCTCTGGTGTAAATCAAGCGTAAGTCCATTTCAGTAAAGAACGATACAAAAGAGATCAGTGCTATGTGCTGAGACAGACAGGCTGACTGTCTCAGCTGGCATAAACTGGTGTAGTTGCAGGAGGGATAAGTTATTTTACCCCAGATGAGAATCTCTTTATTGTGTCTCTCAGAATAAGCCTTTATTGAAGCAAGCCCAAGGGGAGGAAGGCAGAGAAGAATGATGCAAAGAAGGAGACCAAAAGGTACGCAGAGCAGAAGTACACAAAACCCTCTTCCCCTATCACTGATTACAAATTATTATACAAGCTGAGCCCCATATTGTATACTTCATTTACAGTAATTGTACAACAGCTGTATAATAGGTGTAGTTTAAGGTATGAGTGTTGCTCAGAGTGTAGCTTAAATGTCCACAGTGAGATGTGAATATGAATATGAATGGTCCTGACTGCATAGTAATTGGTGGTATTATGGGAGTGAATGGAAAAGCTACATATGGATGAATGGGTGGGGCTAGGGAAGGGTGCAGCACAAGAGACTAATGGTAGATTTTATTTTCTCACATAGATGCCTTTTCCTTTAAATAATTAGCCAGCGGCAGTAGAAGCAAATGAAAAGAAAGAGAAGGAGACCAGTTTGGCACGCTGAAACTCTATACTCATTATATTAAATCATTCCAATTTCCCTCTCTTCACCCCACCTACCTACCTATTCATCCATCCACGTTAAACTTATAACATGAACAACGGAAATAGTTCCAACCTGCGGGGGGGAAAAAAAAGGTTTTGAGAATATGATAGCATTAAAACAAAAATGTGGTTGTACAAAATGCCATAGCACTCAGAAAAAAAACCAACCCTGGAACGGACTCATTCTTTTTCTTTTGTGCACATGTTACTGGCTTATGTGTGTTGCTGTTAGGGTGTTACAAAATGAGAGGTGTATGCTGCTGTGAGGGAGTGATGAGTTAGGAGTCAGAGCTAAGAACCAATTCATGTTGTATTTGTTCAGTTTTCTTCTTTTGTTACCATAAAATTTGGAAAGCATTGTTCTGGGTTTTTGTGGGGTTTTTTTTCCCCCCGTCCTTATTTCTTTATCATTTTTGTGAATTCAAGTGCATGGTAATCTGTCCCTTTGATACAGCTGGATATGTAGTTATCAGGCAAATTATTAAATTTGGATTACTTGGGTGATTTGAGCAGTTTATTGCTATATCCAAGATTCTCTAAGTACAAAGCAAGAATTAAACTTCAGGACAGGAAAATGACTTAAAAAGCATTGTGAATTATCTTGCAGTATCATAGATAGCCGTTTATATTGACAGTTCATATGAACTCAGAGGCTGATCCTGCAGATGTTAACACTTCAGAAAACTTGAGTTCAGTGTGATTTGCTCACCCAGTACATGTACTCATGTCCACAACTGTTTGTAGGTTCTAGCTCCGGCCAAACCATATGAATCTGATTTTGCATTATAGACTGTAGTGCAAAGCTGTATACTAAGAAGTAGCAAATTATAAAGCAATTGAAAGCCATTGTACATCACATTAAGACAGGAAATATATTTTGTGTTAAAAACTTGACAAATTGGTGTTACGTATATCACTGATCCTCTAAATCTTTGTTGTTTTGATAATCATTTTTTTTTACCAAAGACAATTTCCTAAAGAAGACGTTAAAAGCAGAAAGCCTAGTATTGCCTCATGCTACCTATTTATAAATTCTAAGGAATAAACACAGCAAAAATTAATTACAATTATTCATGTTCTTGAAAATTACAGTACATGACAAGAAAGAAGGGTCACTACTGCTCACTTCTTTTTTAAGACAATCTTTGTTTACCTAGTTCCCAAGTGTTAAGAGCCTGTACGGTACATTTGCATAGGATAACTAACATATACCACACCATTTTCACGTCTGCAAGTACACGTGAGTAACCGTAATTACACGTGACACCAATTACTCTATTACTTTGTATTAAATTATAATGGAAAATTCCACTAGAGAATTGAAGCCTAATTGCATCTTAATTTGCATAATTTTGCATATTAATTACATCTCAGATGAATAATAAATTTCAGCAGATTTTTAATTTATGCATAGACACAAAAACAAGTGGAGAAATAATTTACAAAAAAATACCAGCAACTATTACTTAGGGCATTCAACTAATTTTGCTTAGTTTAGCAAAACAAAACTTGGTTTGTTTAATATAGCATCTTTAGGCTGATTGCTGTTTATTGCACAATATGTCAGTTTTGAAGCACAGAGAGAAGCTGAGCCTTTTTAATACAAAAAATAAATGTTAATTCACAGCATTTTAAGTTGAGGGATTTTACATTTTTGAACAAAATGTTTGGAGGACAGTGCTATTTAATTAATTTAAGAATGGGCTTAATTGTGATAGTTTTTTTACTTATAAGACATCTTATTTCGTTGCATTTTTTTAATGAAGGAATAAAAAATAGAATATTAAAAGAAAAAATTCTTGATGAGGAGGTTTCTCTGTTAATCAAATGCGGAATGTTTTCTTGTTTAAAGGCAGCGGTTAAGCAACTGCAATTTTGATGACTATTAGTTTCAGACAAAGGGCAAAATTAAGGCCAGGAAATGTGTGGAATTTTAAATCAACATATATTTAAATAATTCTGGAGGTATTGTGTTTATTTCAGAGTCATTTTATATACCAGAAAAATAGCTGCATAATCAAAATGCACAAAAACTGTAACTTGAACCTGCAAAGCTTTTCTTAACTCTAGAGGCAAGATAATATGAGTTACCCCCATTATATACAGCTGGACTACTCACATATATAAAGTTAGGCAGACAGGAAAGAACATAGTCTATAACCTTCTTTCCTCTTTTTTGCCTATCAAGTTTCCTGTCGATGTTAGTAAAAAAAATTATATTTGTATTTTATATGTGTCCGTATAGCTTATTTAATGAAAAAAATTAACAGTACAAATTTCACAAAAAGACTTTGTTTCCATGAATTTCAGCCACATTATCAACCTACTTACTGCTTTTCAATCTGGTCTGTAAAACTGAAGTCCCTTTATGCTGTCAATTCATCCCAGACCCTAACCTGGTATTATGCCTTTTGTACCTGCTGCCACGGTCCATCTGAGTCTGCCTGCACGAAGGATAATTCTATTGATCATTTGCCAAATTGTGCAAAAGGAATGGACGTCAATGCTCTAATAAATCAGGAGACTGTCAAGATGAATGAACATATTCATCTTCTCCTTTGCTCCAAAGAAAAAAACCCTGAAGAAGCATGTATTTTTCCAACTTGTTTTGTAGTTCTGCCACTGTAGGGGCTGGGCAGAATCTAGCAGGAGACCGTGTAATCTCCAAGAGTCCACTCTATGTATCTTCTGCCGCAGTAGTCTGGATTTTGCCAGTTGCAATGCTCTGGGAGAATGTAAAAAAGAACACTTCACAGTGTATGTTTACATTGTACCAGTTACAGATCATTATTTTTACTTGTCAGGCAGGAACCTGATCTGATGAATACCAAGCTATTCTTTTTATTTCTTTCTTTATTTTACAGTGACATATTTTAAAATTAATATATCCCTGGGAAAAGTTTTCTTTTTCCTTAGAAAGCACCGAATGCGGCAAATGTGTTCTTGTTATGATGTCTGTTGCTATCGTGTCTCCGGTTTGGTATCGGGCGCCTGTCACTTGGTTCCATCTGCACAGCACACCAAATCCCATTAGCAGCACCATCTTTAGTACCCTTCTTGTTAAAAGTCAAAACAGTTTAGCTTTCAAAAATAGCATTCTAATAAGGATCGAGATTGTCCTTTTACTTTCTGAACATCCCATTTGGCAGGGTTCAGATAAGCAGAGGGAAATTACACTGAATGAACTGAAGTGGGGCTATGAATCTTCAACTGTTAAACAATAGTTCCCTCTCATGGACGATGTGGGCTACCGCAGTTTGTGAAATGCGTCTGGAGAGTCACAGCATTTTAAAAAAAAAATACATGTTACTTCTTCCATGTACCAGCCACGAAATATTTGCTTACAGAGGGGAGAAGCAATGGTCCCTACAAAACTCACTGTTATCAAAATCTGTTGCAAATGCAGCTGGGAATGCAAGGTCTTTTCTACACCACTTTGCAAGGAGATGCACTTTTTCTTTTCTGTTTTTCTTTAAGGTATTTAAACTGTGAGAATAGATACTTACCAGGAAGTTTATAATAATATTATGTATTGTTTGAAATATTTTATTCAGTCCTGATCCTAACTGAAAAACCTAACATTTCATTTTGGTAAAGTACAAGTTAACATAAGTAACTTGGTCAATGAGATTATGATGGATCACGTCTTTTGTAGTTATACTTACAATCGGCCTTTGGCATTTTGAGGTTGTGTTTGACCCTGCAAAGCTGAAAAGCCTGGCTTCCCTTTTGGGATTTGGAAATGGAAAGTAATTCCTATTCTCTGCACTGGGTGTGGGAATTCTATTCCCACAGCACCTTCCTTCTGCCTCGAATGCCCACTGCTGTATTTTGGGAAAAGCTTAGCTACTTTTATCTTCCTTAAAGTGGTGTTATTTAGTTCTTATGCTGACTACCTCTGTAAAATCATGTTGATTCCTCCCTCTCCAGTCAGTACAGTACCATACAGGACTCTACATAAAGTAGAAGTGAACTTAGTATATTTTCTGTACCTGCTTGCCTTAAATAAATTCCTTTTAATCTTCTACAAATCTGTTTGAGATCTGAGTGTTAACATTCTCTGGCTTTGTTTTGGAAATCAAGACTAGGTTGGAACAGCACTCTTGGAGAGAAGTGTTTCAAAAGACCTGCATTATCTCTTTTTTAGTAAGCATAGATGAAGTTGACCAGTTAGCAAATGCATATGCAAAAGACTGAGGACAGATGACAAATGGCATTTTTCCTGGATATAATTTTCAGTATTTGACCTTACATGAAGACAACTAGGATATGCTATTCCTTACGCTCAAATTTATCATGGTACAAGACATTCTTGTACATATGTCAACAAAAATCAGTCTTGGTTTCAGGATTGCAAAGATCATAATGAAATTTTAGAATTAGGTTTGAAATCTAAAATATTTATAGTATATTTTAGTATCTTTAAATGTCTTGTGAAGATTCTGCAGATGGAAGGCTCTGGAAATGTTAATGAAATGTTTAGGCTGCTACCTAAAAAAAACCTGTTTCGGGGTTAAGAAATAGAAAACAAAGATTCCTGAAGTTGAGGGAGCATCCTGTGAAGTGCTATTGCATGCTTGCCCTATCCTTACAGGTTTCCTGGGCTTCTGTTACTGACTGCTGTTAGAGACAAGATCCTGTGCTAAATGTTCTTTCAGTCTGGAGCACAATGATCAGATTTTTTTAGAAAAATGAGTACAATTCAAGAAATTAAATCCTCCGCATTTATCAAAAAAGGTTTAAACTACTAAAGATCCAATGCAGTTATTAAAATGAATTCAACAGTGTTTGTGAGGGGGGATTCCACTCTGACATATCATGGACTATTTTGTTAATTTTCAAAACTGTAATAAATTTGCACAAAAAAATTAAGGTGTGATTTTTAATGTAAATTTCAAAATTCAGGTAATGGATATAATTTTAAAATCAGTCACTAATGTTTTTGACATTTTTAATATAATGTCATTATCAAATTCATGTAATGTTTGTAAAAAATTATTGCGTATATAAAATAAGAAAATAATAGTGCAAAAGCCATGATTCTGCAAGTCACTCTGTGCAGCTGTTTGCAGGTATGAGATACTGATTCAAAGGTTTAACAAATAATTTCTACCATTTGTCTATAAAGTGTGAAAGAAGGTGTGTCAATGCTTCTCCAAACTGCTTTATCCTTGTTCTGATTAACTCAAAATTAGAAGTTAATTCTTGGCTTCTTTTCAGAAGGTGAACTATAAGTATCAGTTCCCATGTTTATATGATGTGGATGTCTAGCTTCAGCGAAATGAGTTAGAATAACAACTCATTTCACACAGGAGTATCATAGATATAACTGAATCCTAATTTCCCTGCTTTTTAACTCTAATTGTCCCATTTCACCGTGCTATGCACCTGTAATACTAGAGATAAATAGGCCTCTTTGAGGCTGTAATGGTAATTTTTGTCATCCCTGTCCACCTCCAGGAGCATCATGTCTGTTCCCCCTAGAAACAGGAGATGAAAAAGATTAATCACAAACCTGGGGCAGCCATGCCTTACGTAGGCATGATCTTGCCCAAGTGACCAAGCTGGAGTGACCCTAATGGGTTCTAAAATTCAGAACTTGTCTGATATGTTTCAATTTTAGGGTGTTGCTGTGTTTTTCTCAACTTTTTGATGTTAGATGCCAGAAATTTGGGTGTTTTGTGAGATCTGTCATGTGCATTACAACGTTGTTAAAGGATAAGCTGTATTTACAACACAAAACATAAATCCATCTACTCTGGAGTCACAAAACTAGAACAGTAAAGTGTGAGCTATACAATCAGGGACTGGCTGCTACTCCTTGAAGCAAAGTAGACCTAGGGCACAGACCCCCAGCAGCAGCAGTAGCATGATCCTATCATCAATGTCAGCACCCTAGAAAACAGCTGGCTTTCTGAAGCTACTTTGAATTAGATTAGGACCTGTGAGATGGTGTCTGTAGGGTAGACTTTTCTGTAGTAATCACCTCTACCCCATAGCAACAGCAAATCTACAGCTTTGACTACACAAGGGTCTCCCCATACTGTTTGGACCACCTCTGTCTTTACCCTTATGTTTATTTTTCCAGAGCAGGGCATCCTGGCTTTGAGTTAATCTTGATCAGTCACCTTTGGGGTTGCAAAACTCAGTATTAACTCACTGCTGAGAAGCCTGGTGGTGGGTCTGGTGTGAATAACAAGGCAATTACAGTTACATGCTTATCCACGTGCTGGGAAATATAGGAAACTTCTGGTTAGACATCTGAATATGAGGCAGAAAATGCTATAGAGATTTTGGGTAATCCTTTGGTTTCATTTATTGTTGGAGGGGGTTGTTTTCAGATGTATTTAAAACAGTTTTGTTCTTTGTTATATCATTCTGGAAAGCTTGGAAGTAAAAACAGGAGAAAGGGGTGCTGAATTAAAACTGACCCATTGCTTTAGTTTACAAGCAGATATGAAGAATCAAATCCAGGAGGTGAGCCAATTGCAGAATTTGTCATGTGATTTTCTTTTACTCTTTTTCACTTATTTACTTGCAATGGACAGCATAGCAAGAAACAACACTTCTGTCCCGTTTAGTTAGAGAGTTGGAGAGAATGTTCAACGTGCGAGGTACAAAGATATAGGCATCTCTCAGATAAATGGATGTTACTTTAGTCTTCAGAGACCTTTGGTCTACTCTTCTCCTTAAATTAGCCCCTCATTCCTTATTCATAACATCGCTATTTTCCATCCCCGCTTCTGCTTTCAAATCCCTCCTTTGGAAAGGCGAGATTTGCTGAGTCAGTCACTTTCACTGGAGTGGCGTAGTATTTTACTTTCTCCTGTAGTTTATTTTTAATATTTAGCACCCATGAATGTTAATCAGGAAGGGAAGGTATTGGGGAAATCCTATCCTTTTTTTTAAATCAACAAAATATTAGCTGCAGAAGACTGAAAAAAAATCACAGTCTGATTTATATCTGCCAAAACATTTTTGGGTTACTAAGCTGCTTACCACGTTCTTTGTCTCCTATCCGGTATATAAAAAGACTGTTTAAAAACTGTGTGAAAATTTTCAAAAACACCTTTAAAAGATTCCATTACTTAAAGTGATTAGGATAATTGTGTTCAATGGTAGCCATTATTTAAAAATATAATTAGTTGCTGAACTCAGAGAAGGAGGGAAATTTCTGCAGGTGTTTCTCATTATTTGCTATGCATACAAAATATCTGCATAAATTACCATTATTATTTCAATGTATACTAAGAGACAATAAAGCATTAGCAAGCAAAGAAAAATGTTCTTGACCCACAATCTGTGTTAGCAGCATAGAGTTTTGGCCTTCAGTGTTTTTGAGGCACATGTGCAACAGCATTCAAGATTGAAATTACAGTTTTGCACCTGTAACAACATTAAGTATGTAACAAAAGTGCATCAGAAGGAGACTGAAAATGCAAAGACATTAGAGGAAAGAGAGTAGTACATGCCTGTAACTGGGCACTACACAAAACAGGTATTGATAGGTAGAGCTTTTCATTCTGTATTAAGGCTTCAGGCAAAGGAAGTCATCCCTTCTCATCCCTTCCATAAGAAGCTAAACTTCCAAGAATCTCTTTTGTAATTTATTGATGCTGCTACAGAAAGATTTACATGTGAAGTACTGAGACCAGTTAAGACCCTCTGATTTCTAGCTCTGGTTCTGAGCAAGGGATATTCTGCAACTTTGGGAAAGTTTCTATTTCTTATTCTGTGAAATGGAACAATAGTAATAATGAGATGAACAAAAAGCAGAAAAATTCAAATAATGTACTAGATTGGTCATTTCAAATATATGCATTTTTTATGAATACAAGCGAGAAAAAAATTCAAACAACCTAGAGTTTCATAGAAATTCATTCAGTTTGAGAAACTTGAGGTTACTTGAGTTATTCACTGCATTATACGTTAATTTTTCAATGAGCCCTTGTAAAAACAAGTTTTGATTAGTTTACTGGAATGTTAATGGGAAAATCAGCATTGATGCATTGTAATGAAAGTTTTATCTTTCCTGTCTGAAAGTCTTTTGTTTTCATCCTTTCGTTTCTAGATTTTTATCCCATAAAGGGGAAATGATAATATGAAGTCAATACGCACTTATAAATAGTAAACAAATGATTAATCTCTTAGTGATTGTGAACGCTTTACATCTTGTCACAGTAGGTGGTATTCAAAGAACACCACCGGGTGGAAAGAACTGCCTTGGAGGAAGGAATAAGGCTTCTCATAGTATACATTTACGATGGAATGATCTCCGCACAAAGACTATTTTTACACTTTAAAGTTCATAAATTGGTTATGAAGTTATGCCTTGAAGTATTTATGCTGTGAGCAGATTTTGCATTTTACAATGCAATCCTGTGATATTTCATTACATTAATGGAGATGCACATTACATTAATGGAGATGCAGTCTAGCTGAGACATGAGTCCGCAAATAGTCTGGAAGAGTGAAGGATCAAAACTAGAACTCCTAACAGAAAATATTAATGTCTTTACCAAATAAATATTTGTCAGTTTTTAGACAAGACTGGAAACTTTTGGATTAGTTTTACAAAAAACCCTTTTTTTTTTCCTTTTCCAAAGGATGATTGAGTGGTAATTGTCATACATTTCTTATTAAAAGAATGTGATGTATGTAAATGCAAGATAACATAATATGAATGAAAGGCTTTAGGAAGATTGAAATGATGCAGCCACTATCTGCACAGGAATAAATTTCAGTCTGTTCCTTTCCTTATTCCTGGGACAATGCAGGACCTTGAGCAAGGGTGTATAGGAAGTGACTTTCAGCGTTGCAGAGGATTCTTTATTTGCAAGGCTCCAATGTTCTCACTTGGATTAGGGGATGGAAATTGATATGGGACTTTTTAAAGTCACTAGGCAGAGTGTTGATGATCAGGTTCAGAATCAATAGCAGAAGATCTAATGGTTGAGTGATCTCTTACGGGACTCAAAACATTTCACTTTTGAAAATCAGTTGCATTGGAAAGTAGCCATGTCAGAATCTCGTTAATCATTTACTAGTAATTTTAGAATAGCTTAGTCCACATACTCACCAGGTTTTAATGACTGTAGTCTCCCACTGAGCAATACTTTTCTATCCTTACTATTCTAATTTCTCTTGTTTTCTGTAAAATATTTTCTCTTAAGACTTTTTGAGTGGATTGTTCACTTGTGTTTGTTTTAATTTGTAAATCCTTTGTAGTTTGGAAGGTCTGGGTTTTTTTTACAGAAAATGGGTAAGAAATTATTTACAATTAGTTAAAATATGATTATCTAAACAGGTAACATTTTGCAAAGTTTAAGTGAAGGAAAAACAAGATTTCCAGAGCGCATGGCAAGTGTAAGCCATTCTGACAGTGTAATTAGGATAAGGATATACTGTATAAAGGTGTCTGGCCAGGATGGCTATGCCATGTGACAAAGACTGTTTCGAAAGCACCACGTCTATCATTTGCCTAGAAAACAGCTCCATTCAATGTAATGCATTTACAAAACTATTCCTCCTCTTAAAAAAATCCTGTAACTTAAAATTCCATGTGTTATACTAACACTTTTAACAGTTCAAGAGAATAGCTTAATACTAGCCTTGAAATCTATAAAGGACTGTGATCTCCATAACTTTGGTGGTGTATTACAGTAACATGAAGGAACAGATTTATTCATTCTTTCTTCTGAGATTAAATGTAATTGGTTTAAAGAGATAATCATTCTTTTGTTTGAGTTTTATGCATTTCTTATGAAGAGCTAACACATTTTTCTGCAGTCTGACAAAGTGTACAGTCTTTTATCCTCATTTCCCAGTGGATAAATACTTTGTTAATTAATAAAGTATTATACTAGCACTTAGTGTCTGCATTTAACTGTGGAAGGATTTTATTCAGATTATGTTAATAGATTGTCCGCTTTATTTTTGCATTAATTACAACCTTTTCCTGTGATGTTGTCATAAGAGAATTGTCACTATGAATACAGGGGGCTTTTTTGGATTATTTTTGTTTGACTGTTCTGAAATAATGCCTGTTACATATTGTTACTTATGCTATTAAACTGGGTGTTTAATTATTTACTGAAAATGATATCAATTGCAAATTCAACTTTTCTTCTGCTTCCTAATTGTTTACAAATATGTCCTGATATACATACGTATCTGTGTATAAGTATTTACTAAATAGCATGTACAGATAGCAAACAAATTTGAGAGTGTTTTGGATTTTCTTGGTGCATTTATTTCTGATTATTTGGCTTTTTCAATATCAGCTAAATCACATTGTATAGTGGTACAGTTGCTGAAGAGAATGGCTGTGATTTCTCTTAAAGCAAGATTGAGGAATGAGGAAAAATAATAATCATTAGGAAAATAAAATTGCACGATATATCTTTACCTTTGGAACAATATTGTAATTCTACAGTATTGCTGAATTGTGGCTGTCCAGAGAAATGTGTAAGTCCAGTGACAGATCTTTGCACCTAGTCTATAAGACAACATATATATGCGGGAAACAGAGAAGCTTCACGTAATAGTACTGTGGGACATTCTTACTTAGCCTTTGCCCATGTCTATCAAGCGAGAAGAGGAAACAGTTTCATTTTTCAAAGCTTTTGGCATAATTTCCTTCAAACAGGAAATTATTATCTTTGCCACAATGGGAAAGCAGATTGTATTTCTTATTTGTTTTCATATTTCATATCTAAGGACAGAGATAGAGAAAGAACATCTGCAGACACTAATACTAGCCCCTGTCTTGCTGGATACCTAAAACTTGTGGAACCTCATTGCATCCTGTGGGATTTTGGTCATACCAGCCTGTACATGGAAAACATGTGACATTTGTAGATATACTCAAAACAAATCCGGGAGGGACCTGGTGAGTCAATTCAAAGTGAGCTGTGTTTTAAAATACATTGCAATTAATTATTTTTTTTTTTGTTCCCCACTTCCCAATGATTCTGCTGAACTGTAGATATATTGGCACTGAAGGAAAAGTCAAGTTTTCTATTTAACCTCTTAGTATACCGAGCTTGATGTTCTTATTTTCAAATAAAAGGCTGTCTAAAGGCATAGTTTATTTTTAAAAAACTGTCAGTAAGCATAGCAAAGATAATTACTATGTGTGCTTCATTAAAAACATCTGAGGTACTAAAGACATGTTAGGGGAGTTTCCAGATTAGAGCTTAGCCCAAGTGCAATATTTCATGACTCAGAAGGCAAATACTATCGATGGGCTATCATTCTGCTACCCATGGCTTTTTAATAATTGCATCTATTTCCTGCATGCCTAAATAATAATTAAAAAAAATTAAAAAAAGACTAATTTGCATGTGTTAAAACTGATAATCCATATATCCCTGTCTGTTACCAGGACATGATTCCCAGCACTCCTCATGTATCCACACCATGATAACACAGTAGATTAGATGGCAGCCTCTGCTCAGAGATGTCCAACCCTAGAATAACTGAAGTTCTGCAAACAGGGATCAAGGTGCATTGGCAAAGCTACCTGCAAAAGCATACGCAACACCTGCCCGCAGTATGTCAGGACCTATCTAGACCTCTCTGTTGCTGCTTCTTATATTGCATTCATCAACTTCACCTGGGAAAATAGGTGAAAAAGAAAATGGCAAAAAATATAGAGGCACCTGCAACTTTTTTACAGCATATAAATATCTACCATCTAAATATTGGTATGTATGTTTGTTTTACTAACCACATTCAAACAAAACTCTGAATTGAGTGTTAGATAGGGCCAAGTAAGTTCAGGCTTGGGAAGTCCTCTCTGGCAATGAATATGGCGACAACTTTCAGCTGGTGAATCTGAAAGATAGAATAAGTTTGTTTCATTTTTTGACATCAGTTTGGCTCTTGAGTGCTTACAGAGTTTGCGAGGCTGAAGCATGAAGAGGCTTTCAAAGGGTACAACTACGCTAGCATTTTTGTTTAGATCAGGAGCATGCTTTTGCAGTGAATCGCCCAATATTCCCCACTTACCATGCTTTTGTTTGCATTTTGGAGTGGTTTATCCTTTCAGATGGAACTAAAGTGGAAGATGTGCTCCCTAATGCACATCTCATGCACTCTCAACAGGTGTTCAGGCACAGGACACACATATGGTGTTGATGTCAGATGTTTAGCATCAACTGTTTTGTTCCACAGATCTGTTCCTAATGTACAACACTATTTGCTAATATAGACTTGGCCAACAGTATAACTCAGAGGATCTGCTAACAACTGGATACACACATTGCATGAAATAAGAATACCATCCCCACAAAACCTTGCTACTCGCTCCAAATGCAATATCTATATTACAGAAAGGCTCTTAATCTTCTCCTGTTATTCAAGGCGATTAGTGATCCTTGAGAAGATGACATGTACGATATCTCCCCTGTGTTTGAACACTTCCCAGTTTCCTGGAGTACAGCTTGTGATGCCGGAGCCTTTCTCCAGTCTGAAAGCTGCCTGCCTCTGACGGCATCGTCATACCAGCTGCTCCTTCTTCATCTTCTTGAAAACACTGCTAAAGCTGTGAGGCAAAACAGAAGACACAGGTAAGACTGACAACTACCAAGAGGGAGATGATCAACTAACTAAAAAAACCCGCCTGCCTTTTTTCATCAGTGAAAGAAACAGGTGCATAAGGGCAGCTTTACTCCTCTACATCAGTGGTATTGACTGAAATGCTTGGTTAAAAGAAAACTAAACAAACCCAGAACTTAACAGTACAAAGGTGATCTTCTGTTAGCACAAAACCTAATATTTCTGTGGTACAGAACTGAGAAAACCAGAATGCATTTGTTCTTTGGAATGAAGTCATTTTTTTAATTACTGTGAAATGTTTAGAGTAACCAGCAACCGGTATTAGCAACTTTTCTAGATAAGCAGGAATCTTTGTCATTAAGCATGTTAAAATCTGATGCTAACACATTGCTACCTTTGAAGTGGAACATTTTTCTTCGTAAACCTCTAAATATTGTGATAGCTATCAGCTGCCGTTCATTTAAGGACAGTGATGTAACATGGCTGGAATTTCAGAAGCAAATCTGCAGAACCTATTATGTTTTTATAATATATTTGGAGACTTTCCAATTCACACTGTCAGTATAAGACTAAGATGGGCAGTACCATTTGACTATTTTTTGATGATGCAGTTTAACAGTTTGTTTGGAAGGCCCTGGGCAATTTGATTAGTGCTGTTTGATGGAGCAGTGTCATCAGCATGAAGTGGAACAGTTCTGCTTGTAAGTGTCTGGCAGGAGATCCGAGTTTCTGAGCATCACACAGGCATAAGCAATAAACAACATGTTATTGTACGTTCCATTTTATATTTTTATAGCTGAAGAAAATTAATAATGCATGAGCATCCAATAGGTTTCCATAAGACTCTGCCTTCAAAATAAAAATACAGACTACAGCTTGTGGTAGTATAAATGTCTCTACTTCATAACTGTGAGCACACTTTCATGTCTCTTGAGGCAACAAGAACCTGGGCTGAATTCTGGCCTTGCTGAAGTCAGAGCTCCACTAGACTCAGATGTGCCAGCATCTCACCCTGGTTTGTAGTGGTGAATTGTGGCAATGTTGCTTCTCCGGAGACTACATCAGGTGCTGCTGCTAGGCAGTGCAGATGGAAAAGCAATCTCTCTTTGTAATGCTCAGCTACCCTTTTGTTCTCCCATGTTGGGGTTGCAGAACAGATATTGCATAGACTTTCCTGTATCAGAGGATATATATGAATTCAGGCTTCCCTATGCCTGGACTCTGAAAATTTGCTCCTTTCTGGAGATTTCTTTTCTGCCAAGAAAAGTCTTCCAGATTATTAATCATCTGAAGTTGCACTAGAAAAAAGACAGAGGTGTAATGAGGCTGTTACCAGGTAGAGAGTTGGTAGTGGCTGCCACTAACCGTGCTTTTTGGTCCTGAACTGTTACAAATGC
The DNA here is from genome assembly GCF_000699145.1 of Aptenodytes forsteri. NCBI lineage: Eukaryota > Metazoa > Chordata > Aves > Sphenisciformes > Spheniscidae > Aptenodytes > Aptenodytes forsteri. The sequence goes on from NW_008796217.1 coordinate 2,319,969, forward strand.
GTAACAGCTAGGCTGCTGAGTGTGCTAGTTTCCATACCAGGACCACTCCATGAACACTGCTTATCTGAAACTTTGGGGTAGGATTTGTTGGTTGATGCATAAACAGAGAAAGAAACACCTTGGAATTGAGCATTAGAACTTAATGAACTAGTTAGTATTATTACCAAAGTAATATTCAAAGTACTTTCAACTTGCATCACGCAGATGAACCTCTCTTTGTTCCATGAGATGGAGCTTGGATGGATTGAAATGGCATGAGCACTTAAAGCCATTTTCTGCTCTTTATGATACAGCTGCAGACTGAGCTGAAATCCTAGGTGATTATCTGCAAAATCTTGGATGATCTGCCATTGAATTAGATCAAACATTGTTTTTCACTTTGCCTTACCCAGTTTCTATACATGCTTTACAGCTGTAGTTGCATGGTCACAGGTTTGGGTCTGTGAAGTGTGGGATTACTTCACAGTATACACTTAACCGAAGTTAGGGTTAAATTGCTTAGAGTACATAAATCAATGTTAATATTGGTTGTGAAGGAACAGATAAAATCACATTTAGCATAACATTGGAGCACTGTAGATTGGTGATACCTAGTCTAGGGATGAAGTCTGCATGGCAGACTTAAATCCACAGTTTTTTGAACAAACATGAATAATCAGAAAAAGCATATTCTAGTTTAGGACTTTATGTTGTGGCTGTGGTGTTTCTACTCTACTTTGACGTGCTCTGAAACCTGATTTACTATATCACATAAGCTAAAATAAAATAAATACGCTCAAAGGCAAAGCCATAATCTAGAAAGTCAGCCTCCCTTCCCTGCTTCTGGCAATGAACCAGTCTTGGCTGTGTAACCCGGCATTGCCAGAAGTCAGGCTGAATTCAAGCATTCTTGGTGTTATATAAAAACCTTCATTTTCACTTCACAAAAGCTGGGCTCAGGGAAATTCCTTAAAATATTTTTTAAAAAGACAACAATTTTGAGCTGAAAGCTGGGAGACAGACAGATTTAATTTTCATTTCTTGTGTTTGATTACATAGAGTGACACCTGATGGCTGCATAGAAGATTGTCTTGATAATACACATTGTAATAGATTAACAGATTTGCAAACCAGAGGGATTCTTCTATTAATGTGAGCCACCTGCACATTAGCACAGACATTATCATTTCATCAGGTGATTTTTGTCTAACACACCCTTAGTGAAACAGCGCCACTGATTGCCTGGGAAGACAGTGGAGTCTTCAACAGGTTAAAGTGTTTCTGTAAAAGGATATAAACTGAATTAATGTGGCCTTATTTTTTACAGATAATTTTGGATTAAAGACCTCAAGGGGTAGAAAGTCTACAACTTCCATGGGTAAGTTGTTCTGGTATTTATATACCCTTGTGGTTAACAAATATATGTATCTCATCTGTTTATTTTCTCCTTCCACAAATTTTCTAATTTTGGCTAATAATTCTGAACATAGACATGATTGTGTGAGTTTTCTGAATAATATTGCTTCCTGAAAAGGACCCTGCGGAGGGAGGGGGGGAGGAAGAAGGAAAACTTGCTAGGCATTTTCAGTGAAGACTAGAATTCCTCCTGCTCACAGTAGGAGCAAAGATTTTATAATAAAATGCGATTTTGGCTTTTTTCCCTGTTCACATTCAGTCTCTGTGGCTGTACACCCAAAGCACACCCTTATGTGTCTCTTCCATGTGATAAATAGGTAGATTTTCATTTGGGACAGAGTAACAATTTTCAGTTGACTTTGAGTCTTTAGTCTAATATACTAATTTCATTTCAGATTAGGGATTTAGCTTAATCAGAAGAAGAAAATGAAGCTAAAAAACAAGGGAGTAATTTGCAAAATCTAGTTAACTCCTTTTTGATGTGGTTAAAAGTCTGACAGCTTATGTGTTTAGTAAGACAGATCAAGCTTTTATGTATTATGTTACTTACAATAGCTCTTGTACTTTATTATTGAAATAGTATTTTCTAATGTCTTTAGTCAATTTAAATAAAGAATGGAAAGAAGAGTATTTAAAAATGAGATGACTTGAAATGTAAACTCTTGAACTTACTGGAAAATACTTGGTCAACACTTATTAGCTGTGTTTCATTGTAACAATTAAAAGAAGACAGTAAAGAACCCTTTATACATAAAGTATAAGTTTTTCAGAAGTAGGGTCATGCTTTTCACATCAATAGTTTCACATGTTTCTTAATTTGTAAGGATTTTATAAGTAGCTATGCAAAAGCTTTTATGGTAATATATAGATCTGCTATGATATTAAGGATTTAGATTACTTAAGAGCGAAAGCAAACAAGATCAAAAACATGAGGGACAATGCAAAGCAGAGCCTTATAAAAAGGCTACCTTTATAGCTCATCAGTGCAAATTTTTTGTCAAAATGCTTCTTGAGCTAAGTAAGGGTTACTTATTCATATGAACACCTGACTTATAAAATCAATCAAGCACTGATATCAAAGATGTCTGGCTTTTGCATCTATTCAGGTTGATGCTTCCATTAACTTAACTTCATACTCTAAAAGCATATTACATTTCTAAATATGCTGTGTATAACTCATTAACATCAGAGCCCCCAACAGTAATTGCCTGAGAGTGAGTAAAGAAAATCGGAAAAGATGAAGAGCTGAATTACCACTTAATGAAAGAAAAAAATACAGACAGACATTTAAATTGACTGTCATGCAATAGCAAGTCTCTTCTGTATGGAAAACATTCAGTTGTGGGTTTTTTAAGATTTTTAGACTGCATTACAGTTTGTGTTGAGATGTTTAAACATGTGTTAAGTAATATTAAAACCTCAATGTACTCCTAGATGGAAGTTTACTCAGGAATTATGCTTGTTAATGATCTTTTTTTTGGTATGTTTTATGCTTCTTCCCTCTACATACCATTGTTACGTTAGTCTTTAGAAAGGTCTTAAGAATGAAACAAAACTCAATTTTGAGAAGGTATGAAGTACCAAAAATCTATTTTTCGGAAGACTTCATTTCAGACAAAGCAAAAGCATCATTCTTAGTACCTGATTATCCTTCAGTAACTGAAGTCTTTTGAGTCAGACATAGGACTGAGAGTGTGCTTGCACAAGTTTCTTGCTTGTGGTCACAGTGTGACAGCAGAGATGGCTTCTCAGCGGAGTTTGTCAGTGTGGCTCCACTGGCCATAATGGTCCTCACCTGCTGCAGATCAATAAGGCTCCATTTGCCTCAGTGCAGCCGGATTGATTTCCACCAGCTGTGATCTGGCTGGGCATGTGCAGAGCCAGCCAGCCAGCAGCCTTAAATATTTTAATATCATGAAGGCAAATAAAAGTGAGGATAACTTTTTGTCAGGTTAGCAGGCTGTTGTGATAAACAGTTGATTTGATTGTTACAGTGAAGCAAAAGGATGCCTTTTTTTTTTTTGTGCTAATAGAAGCTGGCTTGAAACATTTTGCAGAAACTATTGGATTCAGATAGTAAACTAATCGTTGTTAGTGCAATTCATATTGATTCCTCTGGTGCTCTTACTCCTGCTTTGTGCCAGTGTTGTCAAACCAGTTCTTCCAAATTCCTTCAGCTAGCTACTGGGGAGAAACCAGTGATATAGCAAAATGGCATGGCTTAACTCTCTAATTCGTTCACAACTTTCACAGGGACTCTTATTATAGGATGAATATTTGGTATACTTGTCCTGGAAACTAACACTTCAGTTTAATAATGCTGTAAGATTTCTTTTAAAAACACCTGTGTAGACGTGATCATAGTAGGAACTAAATATTTAGGCATGTATATGCCATGTATTAAGAGTTCGTTGGGATGAAAACGGTCACTGAAAAAAACACTCTACCATCAAGGTACAGAAGGATTAGCATTTAGGAAGATATGTGTTTTACTGAAGTAGCTAAAGAAATTAATTTCTTCTTGTAGCTTTACAGGGTGCCATTCAAAGAGATATTTCAGGTAGAATGTTATTTTTTGTTTTGGATTTCTCTCACGTGAATCAAACTCTAAGCTTGGCAGAGACAGGAGGGGAAAAAATCCACTTTTCATGGTTGCTGAAGTTTAAAAGAAAAAAAAAATCCAGTATTTTCAAAATAACATTGAAATTTACCTTTTCATCTTAGCTATGAAATGAGGAAACAAGATATTTATTTTCATACTGCACCTGTTTCTGAGTGCCTTCCAGTCATGAACAATATGATTCCTATCAGACCACATGTCAGTAATGGTGGGGTTTTTTTCCTCCCTAGAATAAAATTACACATAGACTTTTTCCACATACATGTATGTATTTTTAAGTGTACCAAAACTACCCTGCATGTCTTTAACAGCAAAGGGAAGGTTGAAGGCTGGTAAGCCTTTAATAGGAAGAAACAACAGCGAAGCTTTTCATTGTTCTTTAGACCTGCGAAGTCTCATTTTACAGTTTCCAATGTGCTCCAGCACAAGTGTGGTTTTCTCCTTGCTCCTCCCCCCACTAATTCCTATTGTGTCTAATTGCCAGGATAGTGTCAGGATAAGTACTAGTACCATATATATTCCATAAACTTTCCTTGGATTTAAATATATTTTAATACTTCACTCCCTCTTGCCTTTATCTTGTACACCTTCCAGAAATCCTTCTTTGGTAATTTCTCCACAAAGTCTTTTCAGGCAGCTGTTGAGCAACTCCATTTTGGTAAAGCAGTATGCCCATTTTCTAAGGCACAGGCACAAGAATGAGGGAAAGTATGGCTTGCTCTGGGACCTGCACCCACAGATGTCCAGATCTTGGTGGTATATGTATTGTGGAGTGCCATTTTGGAAGGACCTGATGGCACGTGCTTCTAGTGAGAAGAGAAGGCAAGCTTGTTTCTACTACCTCAATCATGTACTGGTTTTGGGCTTGTTTCCACTACCTCAATCATGCACGGGGCACATTTGGAGATGGCACGGGAGACGTGGACTGAGAAAATACTACTGTTCCTGTGCTACTGCTCTTCACTGTAGACAAATGCATGCTTGGACCTGTGCTAAAGGGTACCATGGAAACGGGATTTGTTCCTCACCACAGTCTGGGCTTATGTCCAAATAACTTGTATGAGATGAGTGTGAGCTCAAGCATAAGGTTAGACTCATGCTTAAAATGAATCCTGAAGTAGCCATAGTAACCACTCAACTAGCAGGGCTAAGTTTGCAAGAACTACTTTGTGCCCCTAAAATGTAAGCACCATTTATAGTACCTTTTCTTAGTCGGTGAGACTGGTACGTACATGTCCTGAGGTAGCTTTTTCTGAGAATGGTCTTTACATCAAAAGACTAATGCATTTTACAGGAGGCAAAAGTCCACAATGAGTGAAATAATAAGAATCAGCACTTTTTTTTTTTTAAATTAAAATATACCAGTGTGACAAAAAAGCCCCTGAATTATGAAGCTTATATAATTCCTTACAGCATTCATTAATCTTAAATTGAAAATACAGGCCACAAATTTCAGTTCCCAACAGGTCAGGAACCTGTTAACTCTTGTTTGCATTATCATCTGCTGTTTGTTTTATGTGCACACATAAAGATTCTAATCTGAACGTCCAAGTGTTTCATAAGTACTCAGATAAATAAGGCTCTTGCTCCAAGGAAAACATAGTCTAATTTGGAACAAAGCACAAGTAATTAAGAGGAATAAAAAGAGAACAAAGGAAACTGTAGACAACAGAAATGTGATCCTGCTGCTATCTGTGTTCCTATGATATTTTTGCTTCATTCTGAAGTTGTCAGATACTAATTGCTAAATAAAATCTGTTATTTCTGACTGCTGCACAAACATGACAATTGTAGTTGACTGGGCTTGGCTTCTGGACCTACCTTTGTCATGATGCTTTAAAGGGGTCAATTTCCAAGGGAATAGTTTTGTGGCCAATTTAGAAAGTATTTTAAAATCATGACAAAATACAGAAGAAAATTTTGGAAATGTTGGAGGAGCTGGCAATGGAGCATTCAAGACAGACATCATTAGTGGAACAGCAAATATGTGCAAGCGTGTCTGCATAATACAAGAGGTATTACGTGACAGAAAAAAGTGGGTTGCAGAGGAGAGAGGGACTTGTAAAGGAGCATTTTAGGTAAGGACAAAATGGAAGTAGAAGCAGTAACTTAAGGTTTGCATAGTTTATTGGGCCTCCTTTGGCAGTAGGAAATGAGAGAAAATTATGGCAGATGCTTTGTTTCCCGTTCTGTGCACAATAACTCTAAGGTAGACTCACAGCTAAACAGATACAGTCTGCCTGCGGGAGACTGGCTGAGGCCAACTCTGTGTTAATTGCATGTTATTCTGAGGGTGAAAGTTTAGGTACTCTGCTTCCACAGGGAGTTCCCCTCAAATGCTTTTACCTGTAGTGTGGAGGTGCTAGGCCTCCGTTTGCTACTTTAGTAAAGGCATCAAATTGGAAAGATGACCACAAGGTACTGGAGACCTTCCTAGGTCACAGGCAGATATTTCTTGCCATATGGTAGTGACTGAGATATGTAGTCATGAGCTACTCTTCACCCATGCAGAACACTATACCCCATGCTGTGGATGCAAAGAGATTGGTCAGGTCCAGTACCAAGACAGCTGATATCCCAAACAATTTGTCACGCTTTACTTCAGCTCACATGGGATGGAGAGAATGGGTTGTATTTTTCTACTTTGGTCACACCAAATCAGAATTATCAGGAGATGTCAGAGAAGGGCTGAAATGCGGAACTCTCTGCCATCCAGACAAATCAGGAGGGGACATATTAAAATCTTTATACTGCCTTTTTTATTAGGAGATGTGTTATCACTGTTTCAGAATAATACTGCCTTCTTATAAGTCTTCAACTTGCTCAAGTGGAGCAGAGAGAGGATAACAGTTTAGATGTCCCATGTGGTCTTTGTTCCCTTTATTATGACTTTATATGTATATCATGAAAGAGAATAATTTTTCAATTGTGTAAGTTAAATGCTTTCACAATGTTCATTTTACTAGGTCTCTGTTGCAGGTTACACAGGATAAATGACAACCCATAATGGATCTGGGGTTTATTTAAGAACCAATGAGATTAGCGCTTTTACCCTACTCAATATCTCAGACACTCACTCACTGCCCGCCTGCCTGCCCCCCAGGTTACGTTCACTAGGTCTTGACTTCCACTTCCCATCAGGGGGTTGGCTGCAGGTCCAGGTAGGTCAGGTAGAAAGGTTTGTTGGTTTGTGCTGTGCAGCAGCTTACAACTACCAGTCTTGGACGTTACCAGCCAAGGTCCCAGAGGCCATTCCCTTGGCACTTGTCTCCATCCATTCCTTGATCTCCAGGATCTTCCCCCGCTTCCAGGATCTTTCCTCCAGTCAGGTCCCAAGTGCACCTGTTTTCCCAATCTAAATAATCTATGTGCAGAAATACAAGGCATGGTCAGCCTCCTAATGGGTGATTCTGTCCCTTATCTTTTTTTATTAATTGGAGGATTGGGAAGTGCCTTTTTTTGTTAGTTCAGGTGTTATCAAAATTTAGAAGCAGCAGTACCGCTTGCAGATAGGAAGTATCCCAGAATCATTTAGATTAGAAGTGATCTCCTGAGACCATCTAGTTCAACTTCCCTGCTCAAGCAAGGTCAAAAAAAACCCAGATTACCCTAGGACTGTGTGAAGTTGGATTTTTAATATCTCCAAGGATGGAGACTCCACAACCTCTTTGGGAAACCTGTTCCAGCGTTTGGCCACCCTTAAAATAAAAAAAAGTTTTTTCTTGTATTCAGTTAGAATCCCATGTATTTTAATTTGTGCCCATTGCCTCTTGACTTGTCATTGAGTACTGATGAGAAAAGCCTGGCTCCCTCTTCTTCATTCCCTCCCATCGGGTTTTTATACACACTGACAAGATTTCCTCTCCCTATTCCTCCATTCTCCCAAGCCTTCTTTTATCCAGGATGAACAGTATCATCTCTCTCGGCTTCTACTCACATGTCATATGCTCCAAGATCTATTGTGTTTGTAGTCCTTTGCTGGACTTGCTCCAGTAAGTTCATCTTTATTGTACTGGGGAGTCCATATCTGGACCCAGCAGTGCAGGTGTGGCCTCACCAGTACTGAGCAGAAGGAAAGAATTGCCTCCCTCAACCTGCTGGCAACGATCTTCCTAATGCAGCCCAGGATACTGTTGGCCCAGGATACTGTTGGCCCAGGATACCAAGGCACGTTGCTGGCTCATGGTCAACTTGTTGTCCACCAGTACCCTAAGGTTGTTCTCTGCATAGCTGCTTTCCAGCTGATTGGTGCTGGTGCGCATCACCCGCCACCTCCAAGCGTGTAATGGTGCATGGGGTTATTCCTCCCTGCATGCAGGACTTGGCATCTCCTCTTGTTGAACTTCATGATGTTCCTGTCAGCCCTTTTCTCCAGTGTGTTGAGGTCCCTCTGAATTGTAGCACATCTATCTGGTGTATGAGCCGCTCTTCCCAGTTTTGTATCATTTGCAAACTTTCTGATGGTGCACTCTATCCCATCATCCATGTCATTAATGAAGAGGTTAAGGAGTATTGGTCACAGTACCCTGGGGTACGCTACTAGTGACTGATCTCCAGCTGGACTTTGCTGTTGATTGCAACCCTAAGGGGTAGGCTTGATCCTCAGAGTTCAAAACTTTACATCTGTGTAAGTATCAGAAACTGCACACAATTATCTGACAGACGTCAGCATTCACAGTTTAAGCTTTTTTTCCCTTTAAGTTTCTAAGCCACCTCTAAAAAGGTAAGAACTTCACTTGTCTGCCTATTTCAGCATCTTCTCATTCTCATCTTTCTGAAACATGAACCACCAATTTTACACGGTATCCTGTAGAGATTAAAAGCAAGCCCTGCTCAATACTGCTTCATGCAAACCCTTGGGCTGCTGTTGCATTGCACGGGTAGATTATAGCCTTGCTGTTGTGAACTATCAGACTTCACGAATTTAATACATTTGTATTGTTCTTCCTCTGTCATGTCTAACTGTTGATCTGTGGAACAGCAACGCATAGAGTGAGTTTTTGTTGTTGTTCTCTTGTCACTCTTCCCATTACTCCTACCTTAACATCAATCCTTTTCCTTTTGTACAACTCCCTCATCCCTCTCATAGTAAAGAGAAGGAGAAAGATAATCTGATGCTTACACGTCAGGTGCTAGACAAAGTTACTAGAAATGGTGTTTAAAAGGCCAAATTAGACTGAATTTTCAACTGCTTCTTTTGCGTTGTCACAGAGCAGCTGCAGCGAATATACCACGTGTGTGTGTGTATGCATCTAGCGTATATATACATCTGTACGTCTATGGAGGTAAGAAACCCGGCCTGATGGAGGCGAACACGTTTTGCCGCCCGGGCCGCGTCCGGGTGGGGAGAGGCGCTGCCGGCGGCTGCAGTGCGGCGCGGGGTGCGCTAGGTGGGGGTCGTGCCACATCGGCCACCGGGACGTGGAAAAATGCTTTCCCTGACGTGTTAGGCGAAGTCTTGGTTTGATCCGTCTTTAATGTTCTTCACGAAGGAGGCATGAGCAGCAGGAAAAAGATGCTGGAAGTCTTCATTCTGGCTGAAGAACGCGCATAGCAGTGTTATAATAAAAATATGTGGGTAGTTGTTTTTTCCTAAACCTCGTTACTCCTACTAAAACCATAAGAACTGCAACAATTTATTCTTCCTTATCTTTGTGGTTATCGAAGAAAAGCTTTTAGGCATGTGCGATACAAGTTAATACTTTGGAGTTGCAATATATAACCCAAGTTTTCCAAGTGTAACGCTTGAATAGGTGTTAGACTTGCTGATTCTCTGTTGAACAGCCTGTTTCTGTTACTGGCTTGTTTTTGCACTTACAGTGCAAAATAAGACTTATTAATCCTTGATTAATAAATAAGGCTTGCACTTCACCAAATGACTCGTACAAAGAATATGATGCGACAAAACCAATTAAAATGTCTGTCCCTTTGATCTAAAATCAAACACTGCTGTACCTTTGGGGAGGGTTAACTCAGCGCTACCTTACGCCTGGAGTGGGTCAACGCATGTTTTAGACTGTTTGGATGCTGTTTCTGTAAGTTAAGTTCAGATGTGGATTTCTGTTTTGGGGTCATCCTTTCTGTTTGTAGGACACATGAAAGGCCATGCTAAATAAAGGCTAAGGTGGATGTGGGAGAGAATAAAGCAATGAGTGAATTAATAAATAGCCATCTGAAAAAAACATTCTTTTGAGCTCTCCCTCAAAAGAGATTATGAATGAAGCCTTCAAAGTACAAATGCCAGTGAAATATCCTGTCTCTAAAAAGCAATAATGTTGAAAATCTCCTTTTAAGCCTTAGACAAGTTTTAATGGAATATTTTCAGTGTTCAAAAGTCCTAATTTTGACAAGGGAAACCATCCAGCAATAGATATAGCTAAACTGCTCACTTCTGAAACATAATGGGTGTTAGGGAGCAAACAAAATTATTTTTGAGGTAATGAGGCAAAATATCAAATGTTTGGGGTTTTTCCCCGGAAAATCAGATTCCAGACCAGAGGAAAAAAAGGCTTTGCTGGAAATGTTTTTGTAATTCATGCCCACTGGAAGTAAATACATCAGTTCATTGTGCATAATTTCTATTAATTTCAGTAATTAGGATTGGGTGATTAAGCTGCTTACTAGATTTCTTCCTCATACTTTTCAATCTGACAGTCAATATTTGGAATTCCTCCACTAGTAATCTCATAAAGCTCACTCCTTGGGTTAACATAACTACCCATAAAATTGGGTGAAGTACAGGAGGCCTACCCTGAGTTTTTGAACTCCCATATTCACAGAATTCTGTCTTTTCAGCCAACTCTTGCTGTCACAGAGCTGAGTGGTAAGGTTGTTTCACTGAACAGTTTCACACAGTGTTTTCCTGTATATCACTTCTGGTCCCTCTATGCACGTGCTTATAACGGTATTCTTTGGCCTTTTCAGGGATCTGCTTGGTAGAGTGCCATGGGACAAAGCCCTGGAGGGAAGAGGGGCCCAAGAAAGCTGGGTAATATTCAAGGATCACCTCCTCCAAGCTCAGGAGCGATGCATCCCAACAAAGAGGAAGTCAGGCAAAAACGCCAGGAGGCCTGCATGGATGAACAAGGAGCTCCTGGACAAACTC
>NW_008796217.1:2332984-2357606 GCF_000699145.1 Aptenodytes forsteri
GATGTCCCTGTCCACGGCAGGGGGGTTGGACTAGATGACCTTTAAAGGTCCCTTCCAACCCAAACTATTCTATGATTCTAGGATTCTCTTGATAATAATCATCAGAAGTCCCATTTTGGGAAGTTTTTGAGGAAACATGTATGGACAACCCCATCCAACACAACAGTGAGCAGGCTGGTCCTGAGTAAGCAATGCAACTATGCAAGTGTTCTCACTTTATCCCTGAAGGAAACCACTGCAGGCTAAAGCAATGCTATAAAGGACCAGAAATGCAAAGTTTAATTATTGCAATTATGCAACTGAAACAAAAAGGTCTCTGAATGACCTGGGAGATTGAGGATTCAGTGTGGTAGGTGATTAGATGCTAGACTTATGGTGATGATATCTGGGTTCATTAGAGAGCTAATAAATTCAAAGTGAAAGACATGGTGTTCATTGTTGGAGAATTTACAAGCTGCGGTATGTTTAGATATTGCAGTACAGCTTGATCCTCATGCATTTGGTTGCACGTTTGGAACTTATGTGCATGCTTGGTAATTAAAGCATATGATAGATGGAAGGTCATCACAATATGCTTAAGAAACTGATTATGTATTACGTAGCAAGAACAGCCATTGCTTGGATTCTTTGGACCAAGCTGCTGAATGGCTAGGATGTACTTGGCATTACAGCACGGTTGTAATTTAATGTCTGTCTTCCCCCAAATGAGGCTTTGCACCCTTTTCTTAAGGTCTTGATTAATAACCCAAACTAAACTGGCTATGTTTTCGCATTGTGAAGTTTAATAAAATTTCAGCCTGTTGTATCTCTTAAGTCAGTTCATGCAGTGAGTGACAGAACTTTTATTCAGTATGCATTATTTATTGTTGGTTTGTTTGTTGTTTTTTTTTAATTTTTGATTCAAATAAGAGAAGTTAGCTGACCCTGTTACAGAGGTAGCATGAACCTGGTTTAAAACCAGTTGAAGACAGCGGCAAAGTACTTCCCTGCACACACACACATACTTTAAGGCCAGCAAGAGGAAAGCTTCAGAATGGTCTGAACACCCTAGGAAAATCCTTAATTTAATTCTCCATCCTCTAAATTTGTAATTATTTTCCTTTATAAATGATCATCTCTGGCAAATATGCAAATGCTGTGCTGAGGAATTGCACTCAGAATCACAAATGGAAGCAGGGGGTCTGCACTATTCATGCGCTCTGCTCAACTCTTCCTTCTCATGTAAAGGATATAAAGCATTTGTCCAATTACTGTGTGTCTTTCCTGAGTAGAAGAGGTAGTATGTAATTAAAATGTGATAGAAATGTCCGTTTTATTTCAATTTGTAAGCAGAGGAGAACTTTGAGAAATTACACTGTGCACTGCCTCTGGCAGCAAATGTGGCTTCAGAAATGCCTGCACCACCAGATCCTGTGCTAGGGATCCTTGCCCCCCACGTTGTGCTGGCACAGATGTTGGCAGGGTTACAATACAACATGGATCAGAGGAGCTATACATGTGGGAAAAGAAACCTGGTTTTGGAAGATTGCTCTGAATCTAGATGAGCTTGCTGACCTGATTTACCAAGCATCTACTCAAAAAATTCTACTGGGAAAACTGAGGAGGCTGAAACACTTCCAGGGAGGTGGGAAGGAGCACCAAGCCAGGAACTTCGTAAGCTGGTTTTGTTTGCTTTAGGCTAGTTTTCTCTTTGTTCGTTAGCTGTAGTAGTAATGGATTTTTTTTTTCTTAGGTTATATGAGTGAAGTCAAAGTAAAGACTTACAGAATACTGTGCAGTTAGGAACACTGCAAACATTTATGTACATCTCCAGATATATTGCTAGCTGGCTTTTGAAGCTTAAAGTAAACTCCCTAGGCTGAACTGATAGACTGCATCTATCTTTTTCTTTCTTTCTTTTTTTTTTTTTTTAAACTGTATCAAACTTTTAGCTATCAAAGCAAACACCACCGAGTTGCCCACGGTTTATAGGGATTTGATCCAAAGCCAGCGACTGCCTCTGCTAACTTCAGTGAACTGGGGAGCAAACTTGCAGTTAAAAAGTAATTTTATGTCACAAAGTAATGCTGCTTTCCATAAGGAAAACCTTACCTTTTGTGTGTGTGTGTTTTTTTCGATTAACTATGAAGAACACCACTTCTCCAGCAGTAGAAGTCATAGAGTACTAATTTTTACCTTATAAGCTAGATGTGAGGATCTTTACTGGGAACTGGACTAGTGCAACAACATTACAAAACATTAGTCATGAATGCTCTCAGGTTGTTTTACGCCATTAGGAAATTGGTTTCTCTTATTTTTAATTCAGGGTATTAAGCAGTAGGTGGCATCCTACTTTAACATTATAGTGAACTGTAGGCTTGCTAGCATGTGTTATCACTTGGCCCAGAAAGTTCTTAGAATTTCTTTTCTACTTGTACTTGTGCAGTATTATCAAGGAAAGACATTTTTTGCTTAAAGTAAACAAGAATGTGTGCGAGTTCTGATGTGAGTACTATGTACTGAAAGCCTGTGAGTACTATATACTGAAAGTCCTAGTTGAAATTTGAATTTGGAACTTGTCTTGCAAGACTAGAAGCAGACCTTTATAAACCAGGAGAGAGGAACAAAATCAAATTATTAAAAACTTTTCTTAGGAGCTGGATTGGTTCCAGATCTCTCAGATACTCATTGTGTTCTGTCTACAGTGCCAGTGGGAAGCAAAAAAAATTAATTCTGAAAATTAGATTGAAAAACTGCTCAAGTTATGATTCAAAGCAGTAAAAGGAAGGAAATTCATTATTAATATTGATACACTATCCTTAAGTCATCTGATTCAATATCACAAAGTGTCAGATTATGTGTTCAGGTAGAAACAAGTCAAAAAACACTCAGACGTGTTTAATGGAAAGAATCTAAAATAAACTGCTGGAAGGCGAAGAGTTACTGATGGACCTAAGTGATAATGCAGAAGGAAATTGTGAATGGTACAAGTCCTGGGGAGTGGATGACAGAGGAATCAGGTCAGTAACTGAAGCTGGTGTTGCAAGATCTTAATATACTTCACCAGTATCCCTCTGGCTTTGATTAGAGGTCCTTATTTCAGACTCAACAAAGGTCCTCAGGGCTCCTTTAGCAGCCCCCAAAGAGGTTGCTAAACTTTCTTTTTATTATTTTTTTTTAAATTGTGTGTGTGTGTGTGTGTGTGTGTGTAGAAATACACTTTCAGTAGAATTTAAGTATAGATTGCACAGGGACCCCGAAGAGTATTCTTTGAAATATCAGTGCTCGCTCAGGTTTGAATGGGGACTATGAGGAGTAGGTGACATTTGAAACTCAGTGACATGAACTGGGTGAGGTACTTCTTTTATTTATTTTAGTATCTATTTATTTATATGGATTTGTGCCAGGACAGATTTACCTAACAACCTCTCATTCTCTTTCTAATATGATAATTGTATCATGCTGAAAAGGAAGAATACTCAGTGCTTGAATGTTTTTGTGTATCTGGCCCTTGTGATGCAAATAAGCAGCTTTTGTAATATTCAAAATCACATGGGTGTTCAACACAAAAGTATTTAGTTTATTGTCTAATCTTTTCTCTTTAAGTTGATTGCTTAGATTCTGCACATGAGAGCAGCTCTGTTTTAATAGGTGGTTAAAGATTCAGGCCTTGTTAAATGTTACATGAAAACACACAAAGACATAAAGAGTGTTTAAACACTAGTTTGATATAAAATGTGTGTTTAACTTCATTATAATAACTCACGTGCTTAACGTGATTCACATACTTATGTAATCACCTGAATTCAGGCTATGGAGAGACAGCTTTATGAAAGAATTTGTATGGCACACGGTTTTATCGCAGTATTTATATTTCTAAAAGGAAAGTGCTACTGTAAGATGATAGGTCTTGGGCCAAAGCACCTTGGGTCTTGTTTCTCCAGTCTGCTTCATTACTGTTACCATTCTGAAATAAAACACTTACACACTCAATAATAAACAAAAACACTGAGTTACATACTGTTCTGTATTGCAGATGAAGCCTTGCTAATGTTATAAACAGTGTTTGGTGAATCGGAACAGCACTCCTCAAATGAAATAATACCTTCCTGTTTATGTTTAGTCCTTACTAATTTACCATACATAATATAATTAGGAAATAAGAGAAAATATAGTTAGAAATGGGACATGGGAATTTCAGTATACCTAGGCTGTATAAAAGGTGAGAATAATAATGAAGGAAATACGGAATGAATTGTCATGGGACAAATTACAAAGCGTATAAGGGACAAAAAAACCAACATTAGTGTCAATTTTATGTTCAGACTATAGTTGGAAGTATTACATTTATCTTTTACCAAATTCAACAGCTACGTAACAGTTGCTGCAACAACTTCCTTAAGGTTTTAAGGAAAAAGAATGGATTGTTGGGTTAACAGCATAGAAATAAAACTACTAAGAAAAAGCTTTCCTTCTTCTCTAAAAAAGTAATTCCATGTACATCTAAAAGTTATTAGTTTTCAAAGCCAGATAAACTACAGATAAGTTGATAGATAGATAATTATTCTAGGTAGAAACTGAATACACCAAGTGAGTCTGGGCAGCTATGTTCTCTTTTTTTTATTTTTCTTTTTTTATTGTCCTTTTTTTTGTTTGGTTGGTTTTTTTAGGTTTTGGTTCTGGCTCTGAAAGCCCACCTAAATCCATACCCTAAACTTTTACATGTTCGTCTGATCTGAGCCCACGAGACCTGCAGTGACAGCAATAGTATATAGATCCAGTGTGAACTTACAAAATGTGTATGTTGTGCAATGTTTAAAGCCGTGGGCTGGAAGCTATGTTGTAACTCCAGTGCCATCATTGCAATTACACCAGCGGAGAGCTGGACTTTTTGTCTATTCAGGAGCTTTCAAACACGTAAGTAACCAGGTCATGCTATGGCTGGAGGCAAACATTGACCGCAGTCCTGGAAAAATGTGTGTTGAGTTTAATACTTCAGTGTGCTTATCTTACAAAATACACTTGAGCAAGTGCTAAAAGCATTTCACTAAATCAGAGCTTAATGTTAAGCATATTACCAGTCCTATATTAGTATATGTTTTAAGTGTTTTGTTAGATCAACGCTGGAGAACATAAGCTTGTGCTTATAGGACTAGAGCACTGATTCCAAGTTAATTTTTAAAAAAGTAAGTTAAAAAAAAAAACCATGTACTTACCTTAGCACAAGTTGTACTCAGAATACATGCAACAGCCATGTATATATCACTGTATTGAAGTGTTTGGGCCAAAATATGCAGACACAAGCTGTTTTCCTGCAGTTCAAACTGTAGTCCGCGAAAAATTGAATACATTTCTGCTCGTTATAAGATTCATAGTACCATATTGCCCAATTAAGCTATGGAAATGGAGGCACAGCTAGCTGTGAAATTAATTTCCAACCTTTTGTACCACACTTCCGTAATCTAAAAGTATATGAAAGATGCAATTGATATCAATCAGCAGGTCATTAGCTTGTATTTTCACTTGAGGAAACACTTTGACTAAATTAATATTTCAGAATGTTATTTTTTTAAGTTAATTCTTTCCAGAATCTTTCACATGCTGCTTTTATTCTCATTGAAAATGCTTCATGTGCTACTTATGGTAAGGCTGCTCTTTTAGTGACATTATTATATTGGAGAATAAGGGCCTGGATCACATATGACTCAGGGGCCAGACTTCCAAAGTGTTTAGGGTCTGACTGCATCCTCCTTCAGCTGTTGCTGCTGGCTGGGTGAAGAGGTTACTGCCCCTAACCACCCATCCCTGCTGTCTGCCGACTTCTTCAGGCTTGCCCTGAAAGGCGCTCCGGGGAGCAGCCCGCCTCACTCATCTTTGTCAAAATGGGCTGGATATGTAAAGATTAGGGAGTGATTATGTGGGGGAATGGAGGAGATATTAAGATCCAGGAGAAGGAGAATGAGGGGCCTGATGGCTGTAAATAAATTCCCTCGTGCACAGGGGAGGAGAAAGTGAGAACACCTTCTCACGCATCCCATGGGAATTACAGAAAAAAATGAGGTGATCCCCAGGAGGCAAAATTGCACAAGGTAATTAAACGTTTCTGAAAATCCTGTACGTTTCCTACCTTCCTCTTTAAGCACCTGAAAACCTTTGTGAATTTGATCTTTAGCTGTTCAAGCTGTTCTCTCAAACTCAATGTTTTACCTGAACTTAATTGAAGTTTGAACAGGCTGAAGCTGATCCTTGCACTTTACTTTATTCCAGTCAATAAACAGTGATAAAGGGAGAGAGAGGAATCAAAATCCATCTAATAATTCTCTCCTATTAGTCACAAAATGCTTTAATAAAGGTACAAATAGTCCAAAGGTTAGCAAAAAGAAATTGCAAAAATTATTCCATTTCTTCTTCATAGTAAGAAAATAAGAACGTAATACTTAATCTGAAATGTCATGGTTGTCTCTGTTCTGGTTTAAAGGATGTTAAAGTTCAAGTGCAATCTAATGTTTCGTGCTATTTTAGGTAGGATAAGAGGCCCAGAAATCAGGCATGTTAGAATAACCTTGTTACTATGCGAAGTTGAATGCAGTTGGACTTTCAAGGTAAGGACATCAATATTTAGCAGCTATGAGAAATGTAGAATATTCATACCAGAGTCTGGAAATGTACTCAAATATGCAAATATCCCATACCTGGAAGATGCATTCAGTGTTTCTAAATTAAATGTTTGTGAAGAACAACAGGATTAGTTAAAATTTATCAAAATAAATCTAAGAACCACCGTATCAATTCATTAACTTTGCCAAGTTGTCTTGCCAGAGATGACAGAATTGGTTCTGTAGACAGGAAGTTGTGAATGACAATCTAGACTTTGAGGAAAATATGGAGGCATAGAGAAGGAAAGGAAAAGTGTAGCTGGAATGAGGGGAGGAGGAAACATGACTTCTTGCTGAATTTCTTCAGACAAGTAACTAGTTGGTCACAAGCAGGTACTCTGGGGTGACGTTGGTTCCAACAACTGTGGCTCTGCCTCTATCTTGGAGACCTTATTGGGTAAAGAAAGTGTCTTCCACTCTTAGGCCATGCCAGAGATAGGTGAGCTCTTTTCTTTTATCCCAACACTGAGGAAATGAGCCTCAGCTGTCACAATAAGGCTTAAAAGAAGACGACAGAAACTGCAGAGTGTGTTTGGTCTCAGGTTCACATGAAAAGGCTGGGCAGGCAGAGATGTAAAGAGAATTGTGAAGATGAGAATTTGGAGAACAAGATCTCACACTGATGGAGCTGTGTCTCTTGGGAGTGTGTGAGTGATGGTTTTTTATGGGACCTTGTGTTCCCACTGAGGAAATGAGCTTCAGCTGTCACAATAAGGCTTAAAAGAAGACGACAGAATAAGCCATTTAGACTCTCATTTTACTTATCTAATAACCTACTTTGGCCTGTTGACTCCCAAATGCTTGCTTTTGTTGTTTACCAGATGTTATATCGGTACAATCCTTGGACTTTTTCAGCAGGCATTTTCATGGACTAATCACTCACTGTTTGTTATAATAATTCTTTTTCTTGTAACTGAAATAAACCTCCAAGACCCTAGTTTCTGCAACGGTTATGATCACATGTCAGTTCTTTACAAATTGTCCGACTGTTCATCCTCCATACAGTTT
This sequence comes from Aptenodytes forsteri, assembly GCF_000699145.1. Classification (NCBI taxonomy): domain Eukaryota; kingdom Metazoa; phylum Chordata; class Aves; order Sphenisciformes; family Spheniscidae; genus Aptenodytes; species Aptenodytes forsteri. The sequence continues at coordinate 2,340,628 of NW_008796217.1, forward strand.
ATCATAAAATGTAAACTACAAAATATTCAGTTTGAATATGAGAGAAAATAGCAAAGCGCTTCTTTCAACTGCTAAAAGAATATAACAAATTAAAACTTTTTTAATGTCAGAACAAAACTACTGTGAGTGATTCTTCTCTGCCCAGTGCAGTAAGTTCCATAATGTTCTAGCTATAAAAATCTCTTTCCAACCATCTACAGAGCATAGATAATACCTGTTTGTTAACCTGTCTAGTAAATATCTGACCACAATTTCTAATGAGAAAACAGCTGTTTGGATTACAGGAACCTAAAAGTTTATTTGGAAAATACATTTTAGTAATATTGAATTTACTTAGAGAAATTGTAAGCTAACACCATTCAGATAAAATACACACCATAAACTGCACCTACATATTTACATGTATATTCGGCTTCAAACAAAGCAGGTGATAGAAATTCAAAATACCTAGCCCTTAATTGTGAATGTTCCTCCTCTTAGAATCATAGAATCATAGAATCCTGACAGATGATCAGATATTGAGGATATATATATAAAGACCTGCTCATAATATTAATATATTTGTTAGTTCACTTGAGTAAAGTCATATTCCTTATTTTTGAAAGGCTTTTGATTGTTGTTTCCTATGGGTAACGTGGTAGACGTGGTAACGTGGTAGACGTGGTAACGTGGTAGACGTGGTAACGTGGTAGACGTGGTAACGTGGTAGACGTGGTAACGTGGTAGACGTGGTAACGTGGTAGACGTGGTAACGTGGTAGACGTGGTAACGTGGTAGACGTGGTAACGTGGTAGACGTGGTAACGTGGTAGACGTGGTAACGTGGTAGACGTGGTAACGTGGTAGACGTGGTAACGTGGTAGACGTGGTAACGTGGTAGACGTGGTAACGTGGTAGACGTGGTAACGTGGTAGACGTGGTAACGTGGTAGACGTGGTAACGTGGTAGACGTGGTAACGTGGTAGACGTGGTAACGTGGTAGACGTGGTAACGTGGTAGACGTGGTAACGTGGTAGACGTGGTAACGTGGTAGACGTGGTAACGTGGTAGACGTGGTAACGTGGTAGACGTGGTAACGTGGTAGACGTGGTAACGTGGTAGACGTGGTAACGTGGTAGACGTGGTAACGTGGTAGACGTGGTAACGTGGTAGACGTGGTAACGTGGTAGACGTGGTAACGTGGTAGACGTGGTAACGTGGTAGACGTGGTAACGTGGTAGACGTGGTAACGTGGTAGACGTGGTAACGTGGTAGACGTGGTAACGTGGTAGACGTGGTAACGTGGTAGACGTGGTAACGTGGTAGACGTGGTAACGTGGTAGACGTGGTAACGTGGTAGACGTGGTAACGTGGTAGACGTGGTAACGTGGTAGACGTGGTAACGTGGTAGACGTGGTAACGTGGTAGACGTGGTAACGTGGTAGACGTGGTAACGTGGTAGACGTGGTAACGTGGTAGACGTGGTAACGTGGTAGACGTGGTAACGTGGTAGACGTGGTAACGTGGTAGACGTGGTAACGTGGTAGACGTGGTAACGTGGTAGACGTGGTAACGTGGTAGACGTGGTAACGTGGTAGACGTGGTAACGTGGTAGACGTGGTAACGTGGTAGACGTGGTAACGTGGTAGACGTGGTAACGTGGTAGACGTGGTAACGTGGTAGACGTGGTAACGTGGTAGACGTGGTAACGTGGTAGACGTGGTAACGTGGTAGACGTGGTAACGTGGTAGACGTGGTAACGTGGTAGACGTGGTAACGTGGTAGACGTGGTAACGTGGTAGACGTGGTAACGTGGTAGACGTGGTAACGTGGTAGACGTGGTAACGTGGTAGACGTGGTAACGTGGTAGACGTGGTAACGTGGTAGACGTGGTAACGTGGTAGACGTGGTAACGTGGTAGACGTGGTAACGTGGTAGACGTGGTAACGTGGTAGACGTGGTAACGTGGTAGACGTGGTAACGTGGTAGACGTGGTAACGTGGTAGACGTGGTAACGTGGTAGACGTGGTAACGTGGTAGACGTGGTAACGTGGTAGACGTGGTAACGTGGTAGACGTGGTAACGTGGTAGACGTGGTAACGTGGTAGACGTGGTAACGTGGTAGACGTGGTAACGTGGTAGACGTGGTAACGTGGTAGACGTGGTAACGTGGTAGACGTGGTAACGTGGTAGACGTGGTAACGTGGTAGACGTGGTAACGTGGTAGACGTGGTAACGTGGTAGACGTGGTAACGTGGTAGACGTGGTAACGTGGTAGACGTGGTAACGTGGTAGACGTGGTAACGTGGTAGACGTGGTAACGTGGTAGACGTGGTAACGTGGTAGACGTGGTAACGTGGTAGACGTGGTAACGTGGTAGACGTGGTAACGTGGTAGACGTGGTAACGTGGTAGACGTGGTAACGTGGTAGACGTGGTAACGTGGTAGACGTGGTAACGTGGTAGACGTGGTAACGTGGTAGACGTGGTAACGTGGTAGACGTGGTAACGTGGTAGACGTGGTAACGTGGTAGACGTGGTAACGTGGTAGACGTGGTAACGTGGTAGACGTGGTAACGTGGTAGACGTGGTAACGTGGTAGACGTGGTAACGTGGTAGACGTGGTAACGTGGTAGACGTGGTAACGTGGTAGACGTGGTAACGTGGTAGACGTGGTAACGTGGTAGACGTGGTAACGTGGTAGACGTGGTAACGTGGTAGACGTGGTAACGTGGTAGACGTGGTAACGTGGTAGACGTGGTAACGTGGTAGACGTGGTAACGTGGTAGACGTGGTAACGTGGTAGACGTGGTAACGTGGTAGACGTGGTAACGTGGTAGACGTGGTAACGTGGTAGACGTGGTAACGTGGTAGACGTGGTAACGTGGTAGACGTGGTAACGTGGTAGACGTGGTAACGTGGTAGACGTGGTAACGTGGTAGACGTGGTAACGTGGTAGACGTGGTAACGTGGTAGACGTGGTAACGTGGTAGACGTGGTAACGTGGTAGACGTGGTAACGTGGTAGACGTGGTAACGTGGTAGACGTGGTAACGTGGTAGACGTGGTAACGTGGTAGACGTGGTAACGTGGTAGACGTGGTAACGTGGTAGACGTGGTAACGTGGTAGACGTGGTAACGTGGTAGACGTGGTAACGTGGTAGACGTGGTAACGTGGTAGACGTGGTAACGTGGTAGACGTGGTAACGTGGTAGACGTGGTAACGTGGTAGACGTGGTAACGTGGTAGACGTGGTAACGTGGTAGACGTGGTAACGTGGTAGACGTGGTAACGTGGTAGACGTGGTAACGTGGTAGACGTGGTAACGTGGTAGACGTGGTAACGTGGTAGACGTGGTAACGTGGTAGACGTGGTAACGTGGTAGACGTGGTAACGTGGTAGACGTGGTAACGTGGTAGACGTGGTAACGTGGTAGACGTGGTAACGTGGTAGACGTGGTAACGTGGTAGACGTGGTAACGTGGTAGACGTGGTAACGTGGTAGACGTGGTAACGTGGTAGACGTGGTAACGTGGTAGACGTGGTAACGTGGTAGACGTGGTAACGTGGTAGACGTGGTAACGTGGTAGACGTGGTAACGTGGTAGACGTGGTAACGTGGTAGACGTGGTAACGTGGTAGACGTGGTAACGTGGTAGACGTGGTAACGTGGTAGACGTGGTAACGTGGTAGACGTGGTAACGTGGTAGACGTGGTAACGTGGTAGACGTGGTAACGTGGTAGACGTGGTAACGTGGTAGACGTGGTAACGTGGTAGACGTGGTAACGTGGTAGACGTGGTAACGTGGTAGACGTGGTAACGTGGTAGACGTGGTAACGTGGTAGACGTGGTAACGTGGTAGACGTGGTAACGTGGTAGACGTGGTAACGTGGTAGACGTGGTAACGTGGTAGACGTGGTAACGTGGTAGACGTGGTAACGTGGTAGACGTGGTAACGTGGTAGACGTGGTAACGTGGTAGACGTGGTAACGTGGTAGACGTGGTAACGTGGTAGACGTGGTAACGTGGTAGACGTGGTAACGTGGTAGACGTGGTAACGTGGTAGACGTGGTAACGTGGTAGACGTGGTAACGTGGTAGACGTGGTAACGTGGTAGACGTGGTAACGTGGTAGACGTGGTAACGTGGTAGACGTGGTAACGTGGTAGACGTGGTAACGTGGTAGACGTGGTAACGTGGTAGACGTGGTAACGTGGTAGACGTGGTAACGTGGTAGACGTGGTAACGTGGTAGACGTGGTAACGTGGTAGACGTGGTAACGTGGTAGACGTGGTAACGTGGTAGACGTGGTAACGTGGTAGACGTGGTAACGTGGTAGACGTGGTAACGTGGTAGACGTGGTAACGTGGTAGACGTGGTAACGTGGTAGACGTGGTAACGTGGTAGACGTGGTAACGTGGTAGACGTGGTAACGTGGTAGACGTGGTAACGTGGTAGACGTGGTAACGTGGTAGACGTGGTAACGTGGTAGACGTGGTAACGTGGTAGACGTGGTAACGTGGTAGACGTGGTAACGTGGTAGACGTGGTAACGTGGTAGACGTGGTAACGTGGTAGACGTGGTAACGTGGTAGACGTGGTAACGTGGTAGACGTGGTAACGTGGTAGACGTGGTAACGTGGTAGACGTGGTAACGTGGTAGACGTGGTAACGTGGTAGACGTGGTAACGTGGTAGACGTGGTAACGTGGTAGACGTGGTAACGTGGTAGACGTGGTAACGTGGTAGACGTGGTAACGTGGTAGACGTGGTAACGTGGTAGACGTGGTAACGTGGTAGACGTGGTAACGTGGTAGACGTGGTAACGTGGTAGACGTGGTAACGTGGTAGACGTGGTAACGTGGTAGACGTGGTAACGTGGTAGACGTGGTAACGTGGTAGACGTGGTAACGTGGTAGACGTGGTAACGTGGTAGACGTGGTAACGTGGTAGACGTGGTAACGTGGTAGACGTGGTAACGTGGTAGACGTGGTAACGTGGTAGACGTGGTAACGTGGTAGACGTGGTAACGTGGTAGACGTGGTAACGTGGTAGACGTGGTAACGTGGTAGACGTGGTAACGTGGTAGACGTGGTAACGTGGTAGACGTGGTAACGTGGTAGACGTGGTAACGTGGTAGACGTGGTAACGTGGTAGACGTGGTAACGTGGTAGACGTGGTAACGTGGTAGACGTGGTAACGTGGTAGACGTGGTAACGTGGTAGACGTGGTAACGTGGTAGACGTGGTAACGTGGTAGACGTGGTAACGTGGTAGACGTGGTAACGTGGTAGACGTGGTAACGTGGTAGACGTGGTAACGTGGTAGACGTGGTAACGTGGTAGACGTGGTAACGTGGTAGACCAGCTTCACTAGAAAAATGGTACTGAAAGGTGGGAAAATGAATTCTGTTCAGATTTTGAATTTCAAGCTGCATATTTCGGCTTACCCTGGATTTGATTCCACATTATTTGATCCCACTGTATTGCTAAAGATAGAATGATTCTCACGTCTGCTGTTTGACACGATCAAATATGTGAAGGTGATCATAGATTTCTGTCAATTAGTGTGAAACAAATTAAGGTTTGGGCTGAAATAATCTGAACAAGTTTTTAGTCCAAGCAGAATAATAACATGTTAGTTCCTGGAAAATAAATGTGTTGCAGAAGAACATAGAAAATCTTTTCCATGGCTAGAAAACCTCCAAAAAAATGCTTATAAAGTGCCCATAGGTTTTAGTGCGCTCATTTATTATGAGGCTGGAAGAAGCTGTGAGTCTTCTTAGGACAATGTCTGCATTATCTATGTTTTAATACTTTAATTTCAGTTCTTCATGGGACAAAAAGTGGTGACATATTCTGTACAGAGTTTTAAACTGCACTGTAACAACAAATGCCATCCTAGGTAAAGGATTAGTCTCGAAAATTGTACTTAATATATGCAAAAAGGATCAGGATATTAATTTAACCTGACTAGGGAGTAGATTATACTATAAATAGGACTCTCAGACTGCATCTACTGCAAGGCATTTCCTACAAAATCCATTGCATGTATATTTGCCCTAATCCTGTAATGTGATCCCCAGTCTAATCCTTACACCTAGCTATTATACTATACAAATTTTGCTATGCACAGAGAGCTGCGCATACATAAAGCTTTACTTGCTTGGATCCATTGCAGGATCAGAGCAAAGGCACTGCTTATAGTTGGAACATATAGAAGTATATAAAGGATTTTGTACAGAAGGTAAGCTAACAGAGGATTGACACACCTGAAATCCCAAATTCTTGGAAATATTGAAAATAATTGAGAGGTCAAAATCTGAATAAAAACAAGGGTTCTCTAAGTTCAAAGTGTCATGTGTACTAGTGCAACCTATTTTGGAGCTGACAGGAGTTCAAGATTGACTTCTTCAGCCAAAGTCCAAAAATAACCTTTTGCTTCAGCCCTGTTGGGGGTTACCTGGGAGAAGAGCACACAAAAACAAGAGGGACGTGATTCCAGTATAAAACTCATCTTACTCCTGAATTCCATATTCTCGCAATTGTTTCAGTTACAGACAAAAATACTGTACTTTTTTTTTCCTGGGCCTCTGCACAACTAAGCACTGCCTGCATCTCCTGCTGTTCACTTTCTTAGACCTGGTGTGCTGCCCACTCTTCTCTCCCTAGTTATCATCTCCTCCTACTTAGACCCCTTTAGCCTGATGTCGCATATGTTGCACCACAGATTTAGTCTAAGGCTTATTCCTATGCTAAACACGGTAACATTCACATATTAGATGTTTCCTTCTAATTTTCCTTTTCTATCTTCCTGCTTAGGATTTCTTTGCCAATAATGCCTTATTCTTTGACTGTATGGTGGTTTTTTTTCCTCCAAACTAACCATGGTGTTTTTTTCTGCAGTGTTCCTTTTCTATCTCTATCCCTTTGCAGTGTGTCTCTTCACAAATGTGTAAGTCAAAGTGTACATTCAGTGAAGACACATGTTTAAGAAAATCTTTCCAAAATAAGAGTGTAAGGTGTATGTTTTTCTAATAAGGATGAAAACAGAGGTAGTTTATTTATTTATTTGTAAAGATGTAGAGTATCTTCTAGGTAGAAAAACATGACATATGACTACTGAAGTATCTTTACTAGTTCTCATGTTTAAATGGCCTCATGAGAAGAAAAACTAATGAAACTCTTATTAAGACAGGAAAGAAGTTGATGAGTTGGAGAAGATTAAAAAGCAGATCAATCAGTATTAAGGCTGATCTGTTATATTCTTGGTGGATCAAGTTACCCTCTTGTTCCTTAATTGCTTACAGTTTATTTGTTGTCTTCTGAAGAACTTCTAATGTAGAAATAAAACTTTTGATGTGCAGTAAATCCTTTTGGTTTTGTTTTTGTTTTTTTTTTAATTTTTAAACTGTCATGTAATTGACTTAAATGGGAAGAAAAATATGGTGATCATTGGTATAACAGAAAAGTCATATAACCTGAACTGTAGTTAACAAAAGTTTTACCTAAAAGCTGTGGAAAATGGTTCCTATTGCTTTTCCCATCTTTCAGAAAGGACATATATATTGCAGTATCTTTACCAATTTTACATATTCTAGCTGATGCAAGGATTCTTAAAATAAGTCTAACCCACTTCAGTTATTTTAAAATCAGCACTTTTCTTTTCCTCATCCTCTTCGCTTCACTCTCTTCCTTCTCCAATTAGGAAACAAGGTATTATTACACTCAGTGTGCTGACAAATTTACTATTGCCTCAATAAGTTAAATGAAATACATGAAAGATTATCATGGGATACCCTCCCTACTTTGCCTTCAAACTTTTCAGCTTGACCAGTTAACCAATAATAAGTTATCTGCACTATTCTGGTTGCAAGTCGGTTTATACATGACTATACACACACTCTCTCTCTCTCTCTCCACCCCCCTATATATTTGTAAACTCTATATATTTATATTTTTTTTTTTAATACCACACATATACCTGTGGTGTGGGGAGAGTTGTATGTATGTAAATACTTGTGTTTTGGGAGTAAGAAAGGAGCTGAGACGTAAAACAAAAATGCATAGCATTGCTTGTAAATTTGGAAGACTAAAGAACACTTTTGTATGTATGGGACATAGTTGGCTCTGGCTTGTATAGCTCTAACACACTGTAGTTAATCCTTTGTGCTGTGTCTTGAAATACTTGTGTTACTCAATTTTAGGTATCTAGCCATTGAGTTAGATCACTAGTTTTTTATGGATTTCTCTTTTTGGTAACCATACCACTGTACCCATACTCAGGCTTCTGAATAAAGAATGACAACAATAATATCTGATAAAAAGATGGAAAATAAACTCCAGACTGTGTTTGAAAACTGAAAAGAGGGGGGAGGGGGAACAACCACCCCCCCTCTGTTTTCAGTAGGGATGGCAAATAACTCACAACTAACTCTTGGTAAAATATTTGGTCTTGGTGAGACTGTATTTTTAGTAATAGTTTCTTTTTTTTTAAGTGCTGCGTTTACACTTTATGGACAGGTATTTTGGAATTATGGTCATATATTTTAAAAAGATAAACACATCTTTCTATAACACTTTATGGAAGTTTTTAAGCCACTGCTTATGACATTTTAATGATACATCAAAAACTTTTTGATCTCTCTGATTATTGCATTTACATTCTTCTATGGCAAAGATTAAAGACCTCAGGATACTTTTAAAGTATATGTCCATTAAGGTCACATACAATGTGTATTGAGGGAGAAGGTACATTTGACCTGCCATGACTATTAAACCTGAATTCTTACTGTGTAAAACAATGCTAAAAGAACTGAAGTTCACAAACATAGTCCAGTTATTGCTTATGCTTTATGAAAGATACTACAAAATACATTGATTATAACTATATAATGGGGAAACCCTCAATTTTCCTTATTGGGAGCTTCCTAAAGTAAAACTTACTACCTGGCTTAAAATATCGCTTGTTGACTTCTGTGAAGCTTGCTAACTGCAGCTTTGAGAAAACAACTTTTTACTGTTCACTTCACACCCAAAACAAGCTATATAATTGAGTGGAATCCATATTTGCCATAAAAACCCTAAATGTCTAAGAACTTGGACCCATGTCTCTCTAGTAGGATATTTTTATGGAAAAACTGCATGTCAGGTCTAATTTATGTATTCATTTTAAATGTCTCTTAAAAATACATTCATCATCATAGCACTAATTTCTATGTCTTTATGATATGAAGTGATAGAAATACTTGTACGTTACAAACATGGAACTCCTGAATGCTAACATGTTTTAGCTGTTAAACTTACATTTTAATATGAGATTTTTCACTTTTTAAAATGCAGTAAAATCCAAGAGACAAGAAGGAATAAAAACCAGTAATGCCACCCAGGCTTTTTATTAATGAATCCTCTGTCAAAGCAAGTGCACTGAAAGCAGAATTGAAGATGACATCTAATGAAATACTAGTCTCTGTTGCCTTTTTGCCTTTTGAGTTTTCTGTGTCTTGGTAGTCTTTTGTGACTTGCAGTGATTTATCAAAAAACAATGTTGCTGTCATTTACTGCTCTCTTGTCACTTCATGAATGGCCACCAAAATATTAATTCGAATTAGCATCACAACACTGCTAGGGACCAGCATAGCTGTACTGTTTATTACTTTCAGCATTACCTGTGTTGTTTTGCAAGTCAGAAATACTATTAAAGTAAAAACAGCTGGTGGGTCTCATCCTGCTCTTTATTGCACTGGTGTAAGTCATGAAGAATACCACTGAATCATTTGGGTTCCATTAATGATATTGAGGAAGCTTAAGCCCTGTATAAATTGTGTTCCAAAAATATCAGGTAGGTAACAGAGGAAACTATTTTCCACTTAGCCAGTTTAATCATTTAAAAAACAGGTGTACTTGTGAAGGAATTTGTGCTGTCTTCTGAGTTGTATTTTAATAACGGTGTTTGGAAAGTGATCATGCTAAACTGAAATTCCACTGGCAGAAAATTTAGATGCTTATTTCCTAGCATTCAGGGGATATCTGTGTGGAAACATGGTAGCATAATTTCTAATTAACTTCTGTGGATCTGTGGGAGGAGCCACTTTTTACTTCTGCATGTAGGAAGATCATGCTCAAGGCTTAAAAGCGAATCCCATATCTAGAGCTATGCTTGTGATTACTGTCTTTATTCAAAGCATCCTACTATGGCTCCTATACAAACAGTATCACTTCTTAAACTTTTAGGCTGAATTCTCCTTTGCTTTCACTGAGCACGATGTTACCTTGCAAATAATTCTGGTTTTGTACTCTGAACTGAAGCACATAAGAGGTAATGGATTATTTTTTATAATGAAATAGTTTTAAACTCCAAATCATAAATAAGTGAAGTTGCGATATTACTATAAAGAATATTCTTTACATTTGTATTCACTGAGTATTCAAAGGAAAGAATTGGGAACAAAAATAACACTCATCATTAACAGGTGAACTGAAACAGCAACGTTGTTTTGAGCTGTAGAATAATCTACAAGATCCTTTAAAGACAACATTACCTTCAATGCCACAGTGAGGTAAACAGGCATGTGATATCTTTCATATCCAGGAAATACACAAATAAGACATTACAGTGCTCCAGTCTCTTCTAAATCCAACTTTCTATCTTTATTTTCTTGCATAGATTTTGAGAAGAAAACTTATGTTCCCATTTAGTTAACCATAAGCTTCAGCCTCATCTCCAGAAGTGTGGTGTGATTTTTTTTTTTTTTTTGAGGGTTTAGGCTTAGTTTGGGGTTTTGTTTTGTTTTGTTTTCTGATGGAAACCAAACTTGATTCAAACTAGATAATGCTTATTCAGCTTTGGATGCTAATTCTGTGCATAGAGATATGTTTCTCCTTTTAAGCAATATTTTTCCTATAAACAAAGATTATTTTTTCTCACATGATGGTGCTCAATTAATGATAGAATAATTCAGTGTCTTGTTAATTCCTCATTGTTTGAAATGTGGTTCCATAACTTTCTGAACACTATCCAAACATCTCTTGAATGACAGCAGTTAATTTGTTTCTAGCTTTATCAGATGTTTTTGTAAAATTTGGTTGTTACACAAACATTAACAATATCTACACAATCCTTAGAGATGAGAACTATGATCTTTATTGATAGGAAAGTGGGAACAGAAATAGAAATTTTATAACCTTATTAATTTTGAGATCTGATATAGTCTATTTACCATTGACTCCTTTTCAGTTTGACAAGAAGATTATCTTCAGGTCTTAATTCACCTTCTACTTTCCAGAAGACATGAGGCAGCATCTCCTCTTTATACAAATCTGATGCACACTTGAAACCTGGGTCTGTGAATGTATGATGAGCTTTCTAACTATACAAGGACTAAATCAATATTGTATAGACTGTTATCATTCTATGTAGTTGAACAATATGAATAATGAAATTAAACCTGGTGTGTGTAATTTCCTCTATATTTTAAAAGGAAATACAAAAACATAAATTGCAGCCTAATATACAGGTGATATCAGTACAACTAGAACCTTTTGAATCAACCATGCTGATTTTTCAGTACATTAGTGAATGGCATGTCTGTGAACGTTGGTAAGTTTGCAGCCTTTATTTACACCAGCACAAAAAGGAAATGAGGCTTTTGCCAAAACGTTTCATAGGTATTTGCCAGCAGCAGAGGAAAAGTGAAGTCTGAATCTTTAACTTCATTCCAGATACCATCATGTATGGATTCTTCTGCTTTCTTCCCCTGTACTTCACCTGTTTGACCATTTCCTCCCCAAATTGTCCATGATCCAATCCTGTATTTTCCCCATGTCATTTTGTTTAGCTAGCCAGCTCCAGTTTCCTCTCTCACTTTTCACCCTGTTCCTGGTGTTTTGCCCCATTGTTTCAGAACTGCTCTGCTTCATCTCCTGCTGCTCATCTTCTATCTCATTCCCGTTGACTCTAATTCAGCTGGGATATATTTCCTAATGACCTTTTTGGTTTTTGCTTCTCCTGACTTCTACTTTTTGTCTGAGGCCTCAAGGGTTTCCAGGTTCCCCGCAGAGCTCCGGCTTTTCCTTACTCCGACATCTACTTCCCGTTTGCCCTCATGCATTTCATCCCAACTACTTATCATGTCCCAGGCCCATTCCCTAGTATGGCTCCTCCTTCACATTATGTTCCAGGGAGTTTCTTTTTCATTTGCTGAGATTTCTCAACGTGTACTTTTCTTCCTCCCTTCAATCTTGAAAATGGATGAAATTTATTTTTAGATGAAATATTCCAGAGATATGTTCTGTCTGAAGTAGATTGTCACATTTCACAAAACCTTATACAATAGAAAACATGGTCTTATAGTAGGAATTGCTGGCAGATGTGTAATTACAAGTAGGTCTCCATAACCCACATAATGTATGAGCAGCACTTACTGGGTCAGACCAAGGGTCTGCCTTGCCCAATATCATTTCTCCACTGTGACTAGCAGCAGATAGTGGGGGAAGAGCGTGCTGACGAGACGAGTATTGTAACCCTTTTTCTTGCAAGCTTTCCCAGTTTATAGCAGCTTAGTCGCCTCCTGGGACAGAGGTGCTATCTTTGTATTTAAACTTCGACCCAGACTGTCCCTCGCTTGGCAGAGCTTCAATTATGCAGCTTTATTGTTGAAAAGTTCTATTGTTGGCCTATGGACAATGAAAGAAAGAGGCCAGCATTTCTTTCAGCACAATGGTCATTTATTAGGATAATACTCTTAACACCCACTACTTGAGACTAAATTAGCCTGTTCATGGCAGATGAACAGCAGGATGCCATTCTTTGCCCTTTCCTAGTATGTTCAGACTCTTTTATGATTCCCTTTTTTCCATTGGGTGCCCAGGTTAACAAACAAATAAGTGGGTGGCAATTTCAAGCACAAAAGTAAGCTGCAGGCAGTCCTTACAGATTGTTAATTTGATTTTCACTAACTGTTTTCATTTACATAATTGTAGCAGGTAAGTTGAGGTCAAGTGCTTATGCCAGGGAAGCAATAAGCAGCTCCTAACTTGTATTATGAGGTAATTTGTGGTACTGCGGTGTATTAATCAAGCGACTTGGAAAATGTGCTTTAGGTTAAATTATAGATGAAGAAAAAGAGGTGTGCAATTATGACCAAAAATGCTACAACATGTTGCTCCTTGCCTATGTTCTGTGCAAAACTCTGCCCATGCACTCATTTCTGGGCAACTAGCAACATCTAAAAAGATTATACAGTGCCTCAAAATGTAATGTGCTATGTTGAATGCCCAAGTAGCTGTGGGTAAGTGGGAGGAAACGTATGGCTGAGATCATATTTTACATACTGTTGAGTAATCTGAAGCAACAAACTTTCTTAGATCATACTTCTGGTCTAAATTGTAAGCCCCTGACTAAATTTCATTTGCAACATAGATGCTAATGGCAACCTGAAGTGTAGCAGCAGTGCTATTAGTCCCTCGTCTCTCAGCTCTGGTACTATCTTGCTATAAATTTTTTATATTTTGAATTCAGCAAAATGCTCTCCAGTAAACAGAGGAATACAGAGAGTGGTTCTTAGATCATACTTCTGGTCTAAATTGTAAGCCCCTGACTAAATTTCATTTGCAACATAGATGCTAATGGCAACCTGAAGTGTAGCAGCAGTGCTATTAGTCCCTCGTCTCTCAGCTCTGGTACTATCTTGCTATAAATTTTTTATATTTTGAATTCAGCAAAATGCTCTCCAGTAAACAGAGGAATACAGAGAGTGGGCTATTTACCTGGAGTGGATATAGATTTATACACAAAAATCAAAGTTAGATTTCAACTCTTGTTTATCTCTCCTTGCCAGTAAAAATATGTAATCTTTTAAAGACAGTGCCTAGGTATCCTAGATACTCAAATTCAAAATTAATATAGCAGAATTAAAAGCTGATTTCCTGAAAGAAGATAAAAATAATCTGGTTTTGTATTTTACCTTTTCTTAAATGTTTAAAAAAAAAAAAGGAAAAAGAAAAGACAAAACTATTTCAGACTATTCAGAGTCCCTAGTTTACATTTTGCTAAAATGTTAAGAAATAATTTTCCAGAACTTGACTACAAAGTTTCAGCTGCTCCTTCACCTCCCTCTTAAATACTCTCAGCTGTTCTGTCTCTGCTTTCCTGAACTTTTTGTTCTCAGCTCACTGAAATTTCAACCTGCTAAACTTGTCTGCTTTGAACTACTCCAGGCTTTTCCATGTTTTGCAACTAAGTCTCTGAAGTTAAGTACCAGTCTGTATTAAGGAGGATTACCTTTGTGAGTAAAAGATTGTAGAATATGCCAAATTCAAGTGCAAAATAGGATGCTACACTTCAGTTTCTCTTCTTATGTAGTTTGAGGCTTTTTGTTGTGTATCTCATTTTTGTAAAATGTTTCATTAATTTACTTCAGAAAAGTTTGGGTAGTTATTTTGTGGTGTGTACAACACAAACATAATTTTTCAAAAGCTTAATTGTTACCAATTCTTCATAGTACATACCTATTGTCATAACCAATCTGTAACAGTATGCCATGATAGCGAGTATTTGTAAAACACAACAAACTTCCTCTTTCCTGAAGTTCTCACAGTTGAAGAGGCCTCCAGCACGTTCTCCTTATAGAGAATTTGGTATTGTCCCTCCGTCTTATGCATCACCAGGTTTTCATTGTCGGTAGAGCTTTCACTGCCATTGCTATCACCTTCCCCTCGCCAGTGGTGCATACATTTCAATAACTAATTTGTGGACACCATTATCAACGTGGAACATCATCATCTGGCAGCTATCCATCCTTTTTGGCATGTGTACTTGTGTAATTGTTTGGGGTTTGTTTGGGTTTTTTCCTCAAGTTAAGCCCTAAGGCTTTATTTAAACGTTTCCTGTCTCATGGTTGTTAAGAAATTTCCATGGACTCTTAATAAAGCTCTAAACTTACCGAAGCTGTTACGTCATAGAGCCCTCAAAACAGCATGATGTTTAGAGCTCAGACTTTGTGTTGTGTGTGAGGAAGTACAGTATTAGCCACTTATGGGCTGGCAGAATTATTAGATGGTGATTTGACTTCTCTGGAAAATTGTATCCTTTTTTTTTCCTCTTTTGTGGTGATTTTGGGTGAGTCAAAATTGAGAAATACATTTCTATCTTTAAACGTATACAGAGGTTACTGTCTCCTGACCGCCTGTAGTAGGATTGAGAATATATTCCTTTCTCCTTCACTGTATCCCTACTTAGATGGCGTTTGGGGCAGGTCATGGAGAAGAATGCAAGCTGAAACACGACCACAGTGCACAGGCTACAACATATGCGATTCCCTTGGCAGATTTCAAAGGTTCAGATTTACCTTAAGAGCCTCTGTTGCTGAGCACTTTGACAGAAGTGAAAATCTGATTGTGCTCTTCTGGATTTTGCAAGTATTGGAACAGGATTTTCTTTATTTCATCAGTAGGGACATGCCGTAGCATCAAACCTAACTACAAGTGTAATACCTGCCAGTGAGACTAAATGGAAAGCTATCAAGAGAAGTTAATTTTGAGGCTCTGCTTATATTGAACTGGAAGATGTGAGAATAATTTTGAAAAAGAAAATTAACAATTGCTGGCATCCAGTATTAAAAATTGTACATTTTAAGGACAAGATTAGTGATTCCTAATGAAGGTAAAAGCCTGCCATGAATTGGAAGTTTATCAGCTAACTGAGAAACTGATAGCGCTGTGAGGTCTTGGAGATTTCCAAAGTAATAGTGACTGTAAAGAGTCTCCCTTTTCACATGCCACTTCTGAAAACTGAGCTGGCAGCTATATATCAGCTATTTTGTACAGGCTTCCAGTACAAGGAGAATTGGACAGATTCATGATCTCAGTAAAATACTGCTGTGTTCTTCAGAGCCAAGGTGGGGTTACCGTGGGTAGACTTTATATTATGCTACAAAACCTATGCATCAGCATTTTCTGAGGTTTGGGGTTTGTTTTTTTTCCCTTTTAATTATCCATCATAAAGAAAGACCCTTTTTGTCCCTCCTGGAGCCTCTCTCTGTGCTGCTTATCCTAAAAAGTGGGAATCAAAGTCCTTTATCCATCTGGAGAAAGGGAGAAGCGCAAATAAATGCAAATAGCAAGAAATAAAAATAGCAATACTGTAAAATAGCAAAAGACCGACAGGCTTCTCCTCCATAATGCACAGTGGCTTTGTAGATTAGGGTGTGTACTCACACTTCTTTTCTCCAGTGTCTTTTAGTCCTGAAAGAGCACGGAGAAGTTTTGCCACAGTAAGTGAAATGACTATACCATGGGGCATTATCTGGCAGCATTTAAAGAGCCATGGTACCAGCCTGAGCAAGTTACTTATCCCGATGTGGGAGCAGCTGGTGTGCCTGCTGCTTTTTTTTTTTTTTTTTTTTAATTTACACATTAGACCTCCTGGGCTAGGATCTAAGTCTCGATTCTCTCTTTGGTTGGCAAAAGAATAATTTATTTCTTCCAGGAATTTTTCAGAGAGGAATTTCCAAGAAATGATCTATGAAATATTCACAATGAAGTTGAAAATGCCTATCCCTTAAATAAATAAACAAAATAGCCTCAACATGCAAATAACACATGAGAGCACACACCTGATGGAGCAGTCTCCATGTTCTAGTCTCACTCTCCCGATTAACATCTAGAGGGGGACTTGCTGTACACGTCAATACAGCGTTTCTCCTTTCAACAGAGTAAGATCCCGTGCCTTACCCTGCAATATCGTTACTCACGAAACAGGGTGCATGTGAGCTAATATGCCTCAAGCCTAGGAAACTTTTTATGTGCCAGAGCTGAGAGCTGGACGGCTCAGGCCGGGATGGGGGGCGGAGGAGGGCCCGGCAGCCCCAGGGCGGCCGCTGGTGCCCGTGCTGCTCCCGCCCCGCTCCGGCCGCAGGTAGATAAAGGTTGCTCTTCCCCCTCTCCCTGCCCTCTCCGCAGCCCGTCCTCCCTCACGGCCGCTCTCTGCCCGCGCCCCCCCCCCCCTCTCT
>NW_008796217.1:2357849-2358608 GCF_000699145.1 Aptenodytes forsteri
CTCTCCCTCCGCCTCCTCCCTCCCTTCCCCTGGGCGCCCTCCGCACTTTCTTCTCGAACCACCCTCGTAGGCAAACTTTGATGGGGACCCTCGCACCGCGCTGGAAAAATGCCGGTTATGAAGGGATTACTGGCACCCCAGAACACCTTCCTCGACACCATCGCCACCCGGTTTGACGGCACACGTGAGTCCGGGTTGGGGCAGCGGGCGTCGGCTCCGGGCGCCCAGAGAAGGGGATGCGCGGGGGGCACCGTGCATACGATGGGAGCCTCCTCTTCCCTCCCCTCCGCCCTCCGGGGGTTCCCCTGGTATCAGAAGCCGGCAACGAGGTGGGGGAAGCGAGGGAGCTCCCAGCCTCTGCCGCTCTCCTGCCTGGCTGCTCCACAGCTTTGCAGGTGAGGAGGGTGCTGGGTCCCCCCTCCTCCCGACCCCCTGCGCGGGGGCTCCGGGAGGGCCGGGGCCAGGGCGAGCCGGTCTGCCGCTGGAGCCAGGATCTCTGCAGGAAAGTCCACCTCCGCGTGGGGCCGCGGGAGGGGCGGGGGGGGGGGGGAGCCGGTCTGCCGCTGGAGCCAGGATCTCTGAAGTTGTGCGCTGGGCTGGGCTGGGGTGCCCCTGGCAGCCGAGAGACTGCGAGGGAAAGGCAGGCTTCAGAGCCTGGGCAGGGCTTTGGCAGGAGGTTTGGGGATTTTTTTTTTTTTCCTTTATTACCCCCAGGCTCAGGGGTTTATGCTAGGAATCTGATTTTTCCTTGTGTTACAT
>NW_008796217.1:2358911-2361917 GCF_000699145.1 Aptenodytes forsteri
GGGGCGGGGGGGGGGGGAGAGCGCAGATTTGGGCCAAAATGAACTCCCTTTCCTTTAAAAACCATCCAGACATCCAAAGCGGAGGAAAAACAAACTCTGATTTGAGTCACTGTCAGCTGTTTCTTGACTGAAAACGTTGCAATCTAATGGGTTTGATATCTTCTTGATTATGTATCTATCAGCATTTTCTCAATGGTTCAGTTAGTGTGTGATTAAGACAACTGAACTGTGATTACTGTATCAATAAGTTGTAAAATGTCAAGAAAATGATATAGTCGCTGAGATCAATTGCAGAGAAGCACAGAGCTGCACTATAACTGCTCTGCTAGTCTGAGGATACATAGCTAATTATGATTCAGTGCTGTATTTAATTGATACTTCGTTATAAAGCAATCCCTCTTAAGGCTACTTAGATATTCCTTTGACTACGGAACTCAAAGTCCTTTTCCCCCATCCTCCACCCTTTTATTTTCTATAAAGCATATGGGTACTATTTACTGCATATTGAAGCATGCAGCTCTAATAGCAGTTTTGTTGCCGATACTGTCGTTTGCCAGAAAAGCAGTTCTTCCCTGCCTTGTGCTCAGGACCCTCCCCCTTTACAATGGCTTCCTTTCAAAGGATGAAGCACACAGCCTGTGAGCTGTACACACAAACATTTCATCAATTCTATATTGTTCTTCAAAGATCCAATTTAGCAAGCAACATTAGTGATGAAATGCAGGTCTTTTATTAAACAAACACTAGAAAAATGTTTAATCCCTGTGTTCTCAGTGACACCGACAGACAAGTGTGGTAGTAAGTTTATTGCTTATCTAAATTCCATAGCCAAATGTAGGTACTTTTTAAAAGCAATAATTCTACTAACCTTCATGAAGTCAATTGGGCCAATATGTTCTTAAACAAGACAAAACAGGCCCCAGTGTCTTACTTTGAAATCCCTAATGCTAACAACTCATCTATTTTTTCCTGGGATGTAATTGAAAAAGAATGTAATTAAGTATTTAAGTACCTCAAGAAAATGCAGCGCATTATATTTTATTACAGGCAGTGAAATTTTTCTTTTTGGTTTGCATTTCAGAATTTGGCTTAAATATTAAACAGGCCTAATCTAGAAGTCATCATTGTATGATTATCAGCATGTGAAATATTCCCAGAAGTTCACAAGGGAAGACTTTTTATGAACTATGTAGTCTTACATCTAATAAAACTTTGGAGGATGGTACTTTTCTATGGAAAACTGGTAGCATGTCTTTTAATTTAATCAATAACATAACATCTCTTTTAGAGTGCTAAAGTGATGAATCAACTTAATGTTTTTCTGAAACAGTTATGTATAGCAATCAATATCATAGCTCAATTTAAAATCTTCACAAATAGCTCATCTCCTTTGTTGCTTTGATACAACATATTTTTTCCTTTAAAATGATAGATTTAAATATAAAAATATTTTTTCTTTAACTGACAATTTTTTTTTTTCAAATAAAGAAATGCAATTTTGCAAAATGTGTATACATATCTGAGCATCAAGTAGAAACATTAAAGCAAATTTTGTTTTCATTTAAATTGTCCAGGTGGTATTACTGAGGTTGTTCAAGTGGCTGAAGCTAGAAGTAATACTGATGGCTAATCCTTGGAGGAGTCGGTCCCGTGTCTTACTAGTTTTATAGGCGATGCAGTCTGTGAAAGGAATAGAACTGATGCATGGCACTGCACCTGAGGCTGTGTTTCCTAACTTTGACCTCATACATGATGATATTTAAATGTTAAAATATGGTTTTGTGTCATAGGGCTTTTTTTTTTAGTTTGTTGTTTTAACGTAGTCTGTAGTTAACAGACCTCCTTTCATTTTAAGCCTCTGGGAAGGATATATTACGTTGTCATCAGTGATAGACTAATCCACCAATGCATCTTTAATCCAGAAGAGGGATAATTCTAATTCTGGGCAGCAGTGCAAGAAAGGATTCCAGATAATATTAGAAAATATGCTTTGCTTTGCACAGAACTCTTCAAAAATTCATTTACATAAGTCTTTTAATTTTACTACTGCAACAATTTATGTCTAATTAGCAATTATAAATCACATTATGAAAAAATTACACATCTCAAAAAAGCATAGATAACAACCGCTTGACAGATACGTCAGCTGCTCAGAATTCTCACAGTAGATAGTCTAGATTAATGTTGGGGTGACTCTTAGCTGTGCAGGAGATCCCAAAGATCTCCTTCTGCAAAGTTGCCATTACCTGTGTTGCATATGTGGAAGACAGCATTAAGGGTTTGCCTATCTGGATTTCCATGACAGAGCTCTTGGATCTGCCTATGTGCAATTATATCTTCGCCTTCTTACAACTCTGAACTGGCTTTTGTGTTCCTGACACTGTAGTTTAAGTCAATGCTTTCTCAAAGGGCTTCCCCCCTGCCCCTGCCGATAACTAAGCACCAGGTTATACAAATACTTTCCCTGCCCTCTGTTAGCGATGTGTTTATGTGGCTATTGCTCACTCAGAAAACAAACATACACATTTTCAAAGTAGTAAGTTGTGGTTTGGGTTTTTGGTGGGGGTTTTGGTGGTTTTTTTTTTTTTTTTTTCAGATTTTCAAGACAATATTACTTTCAAGTGTGAAAATATTTCAAATATAAGCCTATAATTAACCCCCCCAAATATTATGAAACTAAATGTCTGAAGTTATTTACTTCACTTCAGGTTTTTGAATGGAAAATTTGTACATTTTTGCTTCTTATCCCTATTTAGATTAGGAGAAGCATTCAGAAACGGTTGCATGGTAGAAAATTATGTTCTATTGCTTTCTCACATACGTATATATAAAAATACATATTCTGTATGTACTATTTATTTATTCAAATAGATAAATCCACACCAGAGGTGGTTGTTTCTAGAAATTTGTGATACTTTCTCAGACAGGAAAGCTAAAAGAGATTCAACAAATGGCCTCATTAATTCATATTTTAAAAAGTACAAAATTTTGTGTACAGTTATATGG